>NC_087460.1:11525000-11660000 GCF_036321535.1 Camelus dromedarius | reverse complement strand
TAATAAATACTTCAAATAAGCTGTACTTTTCATATCTGCTTGCTAATGAAATTTTAATTAACTATAGAACCAATTATAAGATTTTGTATAAAATGTTGCAAGATTAATTTTTTAAATGGAAATTAAAGCACTCAAAACAGTCTTCCTACTAGGCTTCCTTTGGAAAGACTTTCCTTCAGTTTTTGTATTATAATAAATATGAAGAATATAGAAGTACTTAGGTTTGAAAAACAAACCTCTTTCTTTTTTGTTTGTATGTCTCATATATATATATTTAAATTTAATTTATTTAAATTTATATAATTTAAAAAAGATAAAATTACATATAACCTAATTTAAATTGTTAGCCAAAGAGGGGCTTTCTTCTACTTCATAGGCCCTAGTAAATGAATGAATGTCTTCCTTTATATGACAGTCAGTGAAATATTCAGAAATCTAGGAAGCAGACCTCAGTCTAAAGAGTTTTTCAATAAAGTCCCTTTATTGTCAAAAATATTAAATAATAAACAGATATTGCTTGTCCTGGTTTTTCAGCTCTGCAGTGGGACAGTTTATACTCTCCTGGAGCTATTTTAAATGAACAGTGACGCTGTTCCGTTTGTTCTGCCCAGGTGGCCCTCTTCTCCGCCCCTCTCTCCCACCCCATCCCATCCCTGTCTTGAGAGGCAAACTCTGTGACACAGATAGGTCACTACTTTCCTGGGAGTGAGGTGGCTCTTTTTTTCACACCTGAGTTGATAGAGAGTAATGACCCCCAATTACAACTTTTTTTTGTTGGTGGCATAAAGAAGTGAACCCTTTCTGTTCTTTTATAGAAATAAAGAAGCAAGTATGCAGAATCTCTTGTGACATAGGGTGGGACATGAGCGCTTTGCCAGACACCTCACGCTTGTGTTCATTTCCTTATTATTGGCTTTCTGTTTCTAGCAGGCTCAAAACTAGCTTGCACAGGCCTCCGAGTGGCAGTCTTCCAGCGGGGCGGTGAGCACTTTTGGGAATTTGCAGAGGAAGTTAAGGGAATTATTTTCTAGATCCTCAATCTTCATACATCCTTTTCCTGAAGCATATCTGCTGAGAACTCTCCTGAATATTAAGCAGATTCTCTTTTGCCGCCTAACTTTTCATAATAGTTTTACCTCCACTCCATACAACAAAGGCACATGCCTCACCCCAACCTTACTTTGGTACATTTTTCCGGGGTGTAAAAAGTTCCAGGGCCATGAGCAAAAGGACACTTGAATGTTGGTTGAGGATTGTCACGTTCTGAATTCAGACACATTGTAGAGTGGAGTGATGGAAGTGACTCTGCCTCTTCTGTTGCCTCCAGTGTTGTAGAAGCAGGTATTGATCTTGAGAGAGTGTCTTGAGAACAGAGTTTTCCATTTAAAGGTACCTGATTCTTTCCAGCCATTTCCAATAGTCATCCTCAAGCTATGTCATTAGCCCAAAACGAAGAGCCACAGGATTACAAATTCTTTTACATGTAACTGGAGATCATTCTGGCATTATCAAATTTCTTAAGACACCGGATGAAAACTGTAAATGTGCATTTTAGGAGATTTCTTTTAGACTGGAGTTCATCATTTGCTAATATAGTTTAACTTACTTTCTCAAATCATTTCATAAAATATTTATTCTGATTTCAGCCAGCCTAATCTTTCTCATCTATAAAATATTTAATATTTTCTACTTCCTATTAGCAAGAAATACAGCTGTGTTCTAATTTTTGGACTAAGTAATTTTTAGCACTATGTATTTTTTTCTTAAAATACGTGGGGCATTTTTATTCTGAATTTGTTATATTTTATATATAGTTCTTATTTAATTACACACTAAAGCTGAACACCAGAGCTTAAAATATGCAAGTACACATTTACCAAAGGAATCCTATGCTGATATATTCCTCGCTTCATAAATAACTCTTAACTTTATACATAACAGTTTTGCAAATGAAGAAATAAAAATGGTATTTTATCATCCCTTCAACTTATTATAATATGGACAAATTAAATTAGATGTGAAAAATCTTGGTCTTAATGACTACTTTCAGTAATCTATGTTACAAGATCAGATTTCTAATTTATTTCAGAGTGATTTTTTACATTTCTAAAAATATGTATTCACACTTTTATTGGAAGTGAAAACTTGAAGTCCAGTGTTTTTCTGATTTGGCTGATTGGTTTGACAATGTGGGTTGGCTTTGCTAATTAGGTTCTATGCTGGACATTTTCCACTAATTACATGACTTAACGCTGCATCTCCTGGAGTTTGATAAGATAAAAACATACTATTAAAGAGTATTTTTGCATTAACAGAGGTGTATTGAATTTATCATTTTAGTTTTCCCTTCCCTACTTGAGTATAGTTGCCAGCACAAGGCTAGTCATAGGATGAGTTTGGTAAATAAAGCCTTTGTGCTCTTCCAAGAAACTGAGAATGGCAGTGCCTATAATAAAGCCCTTTGTAAATTCTTAGTCTTTGCTTTTAGTACAATAGAAGGGCTACCTAACAAGTAGGTGAATGGATACATCATTAACAGTAATTTTTGATGATAAATCACTGTGTAATTTTTAGTATGACATTCAGAAGAATTTAAAGAACAGAGTGACACTGTTAAGGGAAAACAATTTTTTATTCCTGTCCACTTATTTGTCTGATCATTTGCTCATTGCTTATATCTATGAAATAAGAAAAATAGATTTGATGCTGAAACCTTTCCCTTTCTGGCAATGAATAATATTAATAATAATAAACTAAATGGAGATAAATTAGCTTGAGCTATACACTGTGAGGTGCATCTTCAGTAAGTTTTATTTTATCTTTAATAATCAATCATCAAATTTGTAATATACTTATGTTGTTTTGAGCAATTGTGTATAGAAGAAAACACAGTTTTTAAATTTAGATCCTATGGGCACAGGAAAAAATTATATACACATTTTTGAGCAAAGATGTATTATACCTTCTAGCATAAAAGGCTTCTACTTCTAATAAAAGCCCTTCCAGCATAAAAATACATTATATTAGCATAAAACATATTGGTGAAATGAAGTGGAAAAGTTCAAGGAGATAAAGGAACTACATCAAATAATGTGTTTGTTCCCTTACTTTTTAAATACATAAATCTAGGGCATTTAGAATCTACTGGATACTTTAAAAAATTTGATACGAATATTTTATTTCAAAATGTCTATTTACAACATGTTTGAAATTACATGCAATGACTTAAACTTTTTATGAAAAATCTTAAGGATAACTTATAAATGTACAAGTAGATATATAGTTTCCCAAAATTCTTCTGAGGATTCTAAGGATTTGTTGGCTGAAGACCTCTTCAGGACCATGCTCTCTTGATGACAACTTTAAAGTCTATTTCTTTGTCCACCGCAGGACAAAATTCTCTCTTGGCTAGTGGCCAAGCCTCTTTACCTCCAAGAGGGGTGTGTACAAAGGCCTTGGGAGTTGCCCCGCATCAAGGGTCCAATGCTTGGTTTAATGTGCGAGGTGCTTCCGTCTACCCCAGCTCACTGCCATCCCCTCTGGCCCCACCCACAACTCTACCTTCCTGCCACACCAAACTTCCCAGCGTCTCTTTGACAATATCAGGTCCTTTCATACTTTGGTGCCTTTGTATATTATGTTTCTTGTGCCTGCTGTCATTTCACTGTCAGAGGTGAAAAACCCAGAACAAGAAAGGAGATTTATTCAGAACATCGTTCTAGGGAGAGCACCCCAGGTCTGGGGACGTGAGTGTCTCTGCAGGGTGGTTTTGCCCTAGATTTAATAGGGAGGAACAGACAAGGTGCAGGTGGAGTGATTTTACAGTTGGGACTGGTTTTTGTAATCAGAGGGAGTCTCAGAGAGTTAGATGAACAAGAAATGTTTATTTCTTTGTAAAGCTACCTTTGGCAGGGGACAGACAGTTCAGCCAATCATTTATGAGACAAAGAATGAGAATTGTGAGGGTTGCTGCTTTTCCTTGTCATATGTAAACAGGGAAGGGATCTGAGAGTCTGATGGGAGCTGGGAGAAAGAAAAGGGTTATCTAAGCCATGTGGGGTAGGTGGCTCTTCACAGGAGGTCCTTTCCTGGAACACAATAGCGTGGGGGTTTGGGGAAGAGAAAAAGCAGGGAGGATTAGCCATCTCTATTTCCTAGGATGACAGAGCGTAGGTAAAATCAACATTTTCGGTTAGCTCTTCCTTTGTTAAGTTGTTGCGTTCCCAGGAAGCAAACTCTGAGACAGACTTGCTTGCAGGGTGTTTGGTGGGCAGTCCTCTTGGAATCAACACCCGCCGGGAGCAGGAGAGGAGAGCTTTTATGGGTGGGGCAGGTGCAGCAAACCACAGCGGGCCCACACCCTGCTTGTATATGGCCCTACACTAAGTCACAATGGTTCTTACAGTTTTTAAATGCAAATATTGATGTATTATATTTATATTTATATTTTACTTATTTCTAAAATACATACTATCCAGCCCTTTCAGAAGAAGTTTGCCTGTTCCTGGGTTAGGAAAGGGAAGGGAACTGCGGATGCAGTCAGGGCAAAGCAGAGTTGTCCTGCATTAGTGCGAGGTGCTGGGAAACAGTGCTCCAGTCCTGGCGGGGGTCATGGCAGGATCTGCATTCCCTAACTTCCTTAAGGAGGGTTTTGTTTCTCTCCTCTGTCCCCTCCCCTCGAGTGCTCAGTTTATGACTCTACTTATTATGTAATTAGTTCTTTGCACGCCAACATCTCTTACTCAGCTGGGACTTACTCAGGAACAGGAACAGTGTCCTATTTCTTTTTGTGCTTCTAGTGTCTAACGCAGGGTCTGGCACAAAGAATGGGCTTCATAAATATTAACAGAATGAAGAAATATTCTTGCTTTTCATAAGACTGAAAAATATCAAATATTCTGTCCAGCAGTTCATAGCATAAGTCATTGGAAGGGCCTTTTAAAATTCAGATTTCTTGTAAACCATCCCCTAGTTTACTTTCCTGAAACGGATGGGAATGGAATCTTGACACGTAAATGCAAGAGAAGTGGAATGTCCAATTTCAGTCACATAGTTGGGGTTGGGAGTGATTCTTCCTCTGGCTGCATAAGCCGCCCTCTCAGTGCTCCTGACGCTTCCTGCCTGTGATAGAAATAGTGCACCCTCTCTGCTAGATTTTCATTAGCCACACTTGTTTCTCCCTTCAAAACACAAAACCCATCACCTTCTGCCTCTTGGGGATGAGCCAACTTAATTTACTTCCTCTGGATCTGAATCAGAAGGAAACAAAATAAAACAACCAGTTAATTTGGGGACAAAGGATTCCAGAATTTAAAACTCTGCTTCCCATGAAGGGAAATACTACTTTTTCATTCCTTTCATTGTTTGGATCTGTAGGAGCCAAGAGCAAAGATACTGACTAATTGCTCAATAACTTTCTCCTTTAAAATTATCTCCAAATGATAGGAAACGTGAAGTTCCATCACTGAATAATAACTGTCACTCTTTATAAGGACACTAGTTGTTTGACATACAGTCATTCCCCTGTTTCCTTAGCACTGCTCCGTCAAGGTTCTGAGCTCCAGGAGAGCCGATTCCATTACTCATATTGCCTTTCTAGTTCTACAGTTCCTGGGACTGGAGTGTTTTCAGGACAGTGACCTGTAGAATATATTGGTGGAAAGTAAATTCAAGTCAAAAGGCCAGCCTTACAGGGTGCGGTTCATGCTTTGATTCGCCAATGGTAGATGGATTCAGTTTGGTTTAGATATTCTCCTGCTCTGTAGACCTTTGGAAAGAGTCTACTGTTGGCACCATGTGAAGCTCCTCCTTTGCCAGGAGGAAGCTGATAGGGTGAGAATGCAGAAGAGGGGCGTATATATATTTGACAGCATCCACAGATTTCTAACTCTGGATTTAGAGAGATGGCGATGACGGAGGGGTTGCAAGGGAACCTCCTGCATTCTGCTGACTCCAGGAGGCATTTTTTTTTCACCACAGCCATTCCAAACTCCCTTCGGCTTCAGTGCATAAGAGCCATATTTTAATAATATGCTTTAAAAGTTATTGCATATATTTTGAGTTTGGCTCCGGGGATGCCCATAATATTTTCCACTGCTGCAGTATTAACTGTCAAAATGCACTGTATTCCCCTGAATCATGTATATCAGGGTAGATGTAAATTGGCCGTCTAATAGCAAGTCTTGCGCTGTCTGTTCTTTGTGCCAGAAACTCCAGGGCATCCTGAGGACGTGTGTGATTGTGTGGCAGGGGCTTCAAGGCATCTCCAACACCTATTTGAAAAGCATCAACTCATTTTCTGTTATACTGTCATTTCCCAGAAAAATATCACTAATAATTTTACAGCTAAAGTCCTTCGAAAGCAGCACTCTGCTTAAAGAGAAATGGATTTTATCTTGGTGGTTTTGCTTTTTCTGACACATTCGTCGAACTCCAATAAGTAAAAATTTGAAAAATGAATAGTTCAGCAACTTCTTTCTGCTTATTTTCTTCACCATCAGAAGGCTACGTGAGGCAACAAGGTAGAGTAGAGGTGAATAAAACTGAGGATCAGAATGAGGGAAACTGGAGAAGCAGGTCATTGATGTACTCGACCAACCACTTTTATTACACAGAAAATTGTTACAATTTTGCGCCCCTCACGGTAAAGCTATGCTGTATCCTTCTGGTCTGACTTTCATAATATTCTGACCTGGCAAGAAATACACTGACTTTCCAAGTTGCCAGTTAGAACCCTACACCGCTTACAAGTCCTGGCCTCTTTTCAGTCTCTCCTAAACAAGGGTACCCGTGGCGGCTTGTAGAGCCAAGCTCACCTTTTCCAGTCACCGCCCTGGACAAAGACAGAGATGGACTTGCTTTTCCAAACCCAGTTCGTGCTTATCTTGAGGAATCCGACCTCAGACGCGTGAATGGCATTTCTGAGTTTGTCCAGAGCTCAGCCTTCCCCTGTCCTTGGCCTCAGTCTTACTCCTGCAGACCTTTCACGGGGACAAGAGCTGGAGGCCAAGTGTGGTGCCTTCCAAACCCTGGGGCGTGAGGGGAGGGGAGTGTAATTTTGGGGGAGGCATCTCTATTCATCTCTGGGGGCTTTAAGTTCCTGCTTCTTCTGAAGAAGTAAAACTCTTTTTTACTTCTGTTTGTTTTTCTTTTATGTTCCTCTTTTTGTGCTTGGGGTTGTTTCTTTCTGGTTTGTTTATTATTGCTTTTTTATTTGTTTCCTGCACAGGAAGCTATTCAAATACATTTAACATGTATTTGAAAAAATATGTTCTTGAGAAATGTGTATTACTGGGAGCACCTATTTTTAATTTCTGCATGCTATTGTGATAGAAATCACACTGTGTCTTACTCTCTGTTATCCAGCAGTGCGCTTTGACCACCCACGCATGTATCCTGGGCACATTTGGCCCAATATTTGCAGCCGCCCGGGGTGCTCCTTGGTGTGCATGTACCACAGTTACCTCTTAATCCATCAGTGGTGGACTTCTACATTGCGATGATCTTCCTGCCACCACAAACAACACTGCAGTGAACATCCTTGTACGTGTTTCCTTCCAGACAAGTGTGAGAATTTTGGCAGGAAATACACCCAGGAAAAGAATTGCTAAGTCACAGGGCATGCATACTTTCAGTTTGCCAGATTGCTCTCGAGAATGGCAGCTTTTGTCTAATTTCCCTCCAGCAGTCATGTAGGAGAGTTCCTACACACACAAACACGTGCACGTACACACACGTACATGCGCAGGTGCACGCACACACTTGTACAATACAAACACGCACATCTTTACCATAATTTACTTAAACTGACTTCTAATTTTTTTGCCTTTTTTAATAGGTGTCACATCAAACTAACGGTGGTTTTGATTTGCACTTCTTGATTATTACATATGCTCTTCTTCATAGGTGTTTTGGCTTCCCTGTTCTGTAAATTGCCTGTTTATATACTTTGCCCACTTTTTAATTAGGACTGCTGTCCTCTTTTGGCTGACTTAAGCTGCTTCTTGTGTCAAACTGTGTGTGTTTTAGCAGAATAAGGCTAAGATTTACTTTTCTTCTTTATAGCTTCCCACTCAAGACCTGTGTAATTTTACCATTCATCAACCCCATGAAGATAATTTTAAAAGATCTGTTAAAATTAGGAGCATTAGTGTTAACTTGATTTATTAAGAGGTTGTAGAGGTTTCTTTCCTTTTTCTTTTTTTTGGACAATATCCACTTGCAGGCAACTTGGCCATATAAATGGGAATGGAGCTATTAAGATTTCCTTTGTTAGGACAAGTTCCTCCAATTATCAGAAGGTAAAGGGGAAATATAATTGGCCTCTGTTTCCACCCCTGTCACAATGAACAGCTAACCAGCTGTTTACTGTAATAGAAACGGGAGTGGGTCTTCCCCAGCTTCCCCCTGAAATTAGGTGTTGCTCAGGCTCATCTGGCTCCAGCCCGACATACATACTCCTCCTAGTTTCTGTCTTACGGACTTAGGGAAAATAGAACGAAACGTGAAAACAACCTGGATCAGGACTGTCGTGTTAATTAAAGTGGCATGATTCTGAAAAAGGCACTCAAATTCTCAGGGCCTCGTGTCAGTTTCCCAGTATATAAAAGAAGAAATAAAGCTGTATGATGGTGGCAGTCGCTCAGTCAGAAACCAAAACCAAAGCCAAAGTTACTCTGAACCTCTTCAAACTATTTCTAAACTCGTGAGGGCTTACCAGCAGGAGTCTTAAACATGAATTTTTCAAGACATGAATGAAATCAGTTGTAAAGAAACACCCAGCATAAAGGAGAATTCTTTGCAGAATTAGAACACAGAATGGCTAATGAAAACATATTAACATAGTAGATAAAAAACCCTCACTGAATAGCCTTGACATACACTCTGTAATGGACTTCTGAGTACGTGTCGAATTTTTATGTCAAATTACAAAGCCCATTTTATATGAATAGAAATTCTTAACTCCCTGCAAATATGCATAGCCCTCTTATGTAAAATGATCACTTTTCAGCCTACGCTAGACTTTCTGTGTCTGTGAAATGTTGGTAAACTTTACTTGAAAGAAGTTCCCCTGAATAAACATATTTGTCCAGCAAATATTTATTCCCTACCATGTGCCAGGCATTATTTAGGCACTGAGGATATTCTGGTAAATAAGACAAACAAGGTTGCTGCCCCCATTGGGTTGGTATTTTAGTGTAAAAAATCAGAATTTAAAAAATTCATATGGTGATGAGGACTATCGAGGAAATAAAGCTGGTGATGTGGTGAGAACTGGGAAGGGCCAGTTCTTGAGAGGGGCGCCAGAAAGACGATGTTTGAGCTGAGGCTCAAAGGATGAAGAGATGCTCATGCTGAGAAGAGATGAAAGATGTGGTTTCAGGCAGAGGAGACTTCAGGTACAAAGTCCCTTGGGTAGCAAAGAGCTTGGCAAGGAAAAGGCAGAGAGGGAGGCCTGGTGGACAGAAGAGTGGTCAGCGAGGAGGACAGTGGTGGTAGGTAAGGTGTGAGAGTGGGGCTTGGGTTAGAGGTCGGAAGGCCATTCAGACCAGTAGGTGAAGGCAGGACTTTAAGAACGTTAAACCCATTTGTATGCTTTAGGAATAAGCAAGAAATCAATTTACGTTTTTAAAAGCTTGTTTTGGCTATTTTGTTGGAATGGTTATAAGAGACCAGTAGTGGAAGCAGATTGCAATTAGGAGAATGTTGCAGGGCTCCTGCGAGACAGGATGGTGCCGTGGGCTAGCGTGATAGCAGCTGTGGTGGAGGGAAGGAGACAGATCCTCTTTCAGAGGTCAAATTCATAGACCCTGCAGATAGATTAGATATGGGTGGTGAGGGGAAGGGGGAGGACTCAAAAATGATTCCAGAAAATACTCAACTGAATAATTTTTTTAGTGGCAGACTCTGGATCTTAAATATGTTAATGTATATTGAGACTCTCCAAGTAGGGGCATATACAGCATTTTTGAACCTGTTTGTCTATGGAATCCCAGGCACTTCTTTTTAAACCTTAGGACATCCATTGTCCCTGCATTTGCAGATTGACATTCATCTCTTGATGCTTTGAAACTTAAAATACTTTGTGGAGGGGACGATAACAGCTTAGTGGTAGAGTGCATGCTTAGCACACACGAGGTCCTGGGTTCAATCCTCAGTACCTCCGTTAAAGAAATAATAAAATAAATAAAACAAATAAATAAACCTAATTATACCTCCCCTCCCCACCCCCACCCCTCAAAAGAAGAATTGGGTGGCCACTTAAATGATAGATCAGTGGCCTCCCATTAATAAAACAAAACAAAAACAAGCAGCACTTAGTGGAAAAGATATCTATTTAAAGGAAACAACAATAGAGTTTATTTTCTTCCTTCAATGTATTCATTCATTTAACCCTCCAACTACATATTTAAATAAATATATACTAAACACTCATTTTGTTCCAGACTGTGTAAGGGGATCACCAAAGTCAGTAACATAAGAAGCCTTTTCCTCTGGCATACATCTATAAAGAACCACTGTTTGAAGATTAATTTAAAAGAAGGAACTGAGTGATGGGAAGATAAAAAGGAAGCAGAATTAGCAAAAGGTCAGTGAAAATCTTCTGCAAAAGAATTTTGGAGGAGCATTAAATAAATTTGCAGTAACATAAGGAGGCTCTTGGGATTACGGTCCGGTCCCTTAGAAAGAAAGGAGGAAGCTGAAACAGATGTATGGGTTGGTTAGCCAGGTCAGACTGTGCTACAAGGTCCAGAAGGGTTTGATATGAGGTATCCTGGGTGAAGTGAACGCAGTGTGACTGTGGGTGTTTATAAGTACATCCTGGACCAAGCTAGTAAGTAAGTTAATGCAGCTTAATTCAGATTCTCCATAGTCAAATTCCCTGAGAGTAGATGTGCACTGGGAGTCAACGGGAGTCCCAACAAAATGTATCGAATGGTACCATGTAACTACAAGGAGCCACTGTCATCAGATTTTCTTCTCTTATATCTTGAGGTCTCTCCATGAGAAATTATGGCACTCCATAAGGATTTCTAGAAATCCTGAAGAGATCAGTTTGACATGTGAGTACCAGCACTAGACATGGTTGAGTTTAATTCCGCACAAACACTGCAGACTCTTCTTGAACTTTAAGCATTTGTTCTGCTACAATAGTTTGGCAAAGGAGTCCTGGTTTTCCTTTACTGTTATTTTTTTTATAAATCCAGGAGAAGTTGAGCTGTTGGGTTGAAGATCGTCTACCCAAGAATGAGATATAAAAAGAAATAGTGAAGTAAATGTGGGAAATACTCATTAGGGAACATTAGGGTACTGTTCAAGTATCTCTGCTGAAAAATACAGTGTTTATGGAATTTTCCCCTTACTTCACTCTCTCACGCCAGGACTGTCTCTGAACTGAGGGCTGCGTTTGCTGCTGTTAGGGTCACAGATCACATTCCTAGCGAATGAAGAAAACAAAAAAAGGAAATCTGTCCCATTAGTAAATCCTGTTCACACCATAAATTTGTTTTTGTTCATATGAATTTGGAGGATAAACCTGATGCTTGCAGAGTGAGGGCACTTTACATATTCTAAAATAAGAATAAAGAGTGACTAGGGAGATAAGCATTATATTAATGTAATAAAATTAATTCAGGAAAGCTGTTGCATTTATAACCTTAGAAGAGATTGTCCTTGTCAAGGGAGTTGAAAGGGACTGAAATATACAGAAAAATTACTTGAAATCCTTCCAAACATATCTCTTCTGTAGCGCTACAAAATATATTTATTTAAAACAATGACATTTCTAAATGGACAAAAGGATGAAATAGACTTAGTAAATGCCAGGTGTTCATCTTACTAAAACAACAGCACTCTATGATATCAGAAATAAGATTTGGAATAAATGTGTATCTAGTACCTTCCATTTGCCCCTCCAGATCCATTTGGTTCCCGTCACCCTTCATACCCCCTACTACTGGCCTTGGGAGGCGAATGTGCATGAAGTGTATTAATAGACTTCCTCGCCCTCTGGTTTTCCATTGGGTTTGCCAACAGAAGCTGGAGAAGGAGGAAAGCATTTCTGCCCTGGGCTCTCTTCCTGAGGGGTCTCCTTGGGCTGGAGTTTTCCTCCACAGAAGGTGACAGCCTTCTTCTGATGACCCATTGTACTGACTTCTCCTTGCAGGTTCTAGTGATCATTCCCTAACCTTGACCTAAAGATGTAAACTGCTCTCACGTTATGTCACTGTCCCTGTGTTCCCATATCTTTGTGGAAAATCCCTTCATTATACTTTCTTTGAACTATCCTATCTGTATGTGTTATGTTTCCTGTTGGGACATAGACTCATTAAATTTGAAAACAGATCTTGTCCCTGGAGCCTCCTTAAGGGATCTGTGTCCATTTGGCATATAATAAGACACTGAGAATGAGCTGACAGGGAAATATAGCATGGGGGTTATATTCTTATCATGTGCCAGACACTATGAAAGATTTTTAAAATGCAAAGGTGCCCTTCCAAATCAGAGGTTTTTGTAAACTAGAATTCCTGAAAGGTGGAGAGCTTAGTTGGACTGAGGAATGATGCTCTCAGACACTTCCCCTTGTCTTTAGGAAATACTGCTTGTGAAGCTCTGGCCAACCTGAGAGACTGATGGAAGTGCTCACACAGTATATGTAAAATATCATGCATTTAACCCCCATTTAACAAATGGAACAACTGTGTGTCAAAGAAGTCATGTCTTTTAATCTTGCCTAATGTCACAAAAGTAGTGATGGGTAGAATCGGGACGTGAACTTAGATATCTGACTCAAAATTTCATAGATTTCCACTATGATGTGCATGAATGAAACAAAAATCCCCTCCTTTAGTATATTAAGAGGAACAGGGTAAACACACACATCTAACATTTAAATTAGAGTGGAAAACTTCCAAGGCAGAATTAGAGATACAATGTGTTCACTGTGGTGAAAGTTCCAACGAAGGAAGAAGACTGAAGCCTGTTTTAACCTCAAGATAAGCCTGAGGGTGAGGCATGTCCTGGAAATGGAAGGGACTCACCCCGACACGGGAAAGTTGAAGGATGTACACCCCCTCCAAGGATCTCTGCTTGAGAAGAGCATGATGTGGTCATTCAACTAGTGCTCTGGACCAGCACCCCAGAGGGAAGGGCAAAAAAAATCTTTGAAGAGGATCATGTAAAATTGAAAAAAAAATACTGTATGTAACTTTTTGGAGAACTTGGTTTCCTTAAACTTGTTGGAGGCAAGATCTCTCTCCATTTTGAGTGGGAAAAGAGCAGAGATTTTCACCAGCGCAGGAGGCAGCCAATAGCGGCTACAGAATGCCATCACCTGCCTTAGAACCAAGGGTCCTAACATCAGCCTTGGGAGTCTGCCGCAGCGGAGTGCGTGGCCCTTAAATGGACAGCAGTCATTTATGGTTTACAAAATCTTAAGGCCAGTTAAATCTACCACACTTCATGTGTCTGTTATCCTGGTTTATTCACTCGTTCATTCATTGAGTACCTACCATACGACAGACAATAATGGACTAGATACTTGGGACAGACAAGATCCACATTCTGATGGAGCTTACATTCCAGCTGGGAATGGGATTAGGGCGGAGAGAAAACTGGAATATTAAAAAAAAATCACACTGAATCCTCAGGATGAGAAGCATTTTTCTTGTATGTGTGTATATATATGCCTAGGCACGTGTGATGGATACGGATTCATAGTGTAGGTTTATATACGAGCACGTATGTGTGTGTGTGTGTGAGTGTGATAAAGGTACAGAGAAAAGGCGATAACTGTAGGTTTTCCTAACTATGCCAGCCTCCATCTAAAGAAAATAACTATTAAATAATATCGTTGTGGGAATGCTTTTAGGATTAGTGTAGCATAACTTAGTGAAATACCGTTTTTTATTTTTCTGTTTTAAGATTTGTCACCTATTAAAGAAAAAACTTGATGTTCACTATTGCCAAGACCACTATGTCCCAAAGTAGACACTCTCTTTTGCTACTGACAGGATTATAAATGGTTAAATCTTTTTGGAAAGCAATTTAACAATATGTATTAAGAGCATTAATATGTTTGTATCTTTTCAATATATAATCCTAGGGAGTTTCTCTGTAGAGAAATAGCATGCCATGTGGACAAAGCTTTATGCACAGAGATACAATAGCCTGATTAATAACAGAAATAAAGTGCTAAAATTTTAAATTATGTATGAACAGAGAAATGGTTGTCTTGTTATGGTGCATGAATAATATGAATATCATGTAAATAATTTAAATTATGTGCTAACGGAGTCTTAATGACATGGGATCACATTTATGATATAGGAGGTTATATAAAAAGAACAGGATACAAAGTTTTATATGCTGTATATCCTTAATATTTAAAACAATTCCATAAAAATTGGATAGAAGGAAATAGGCCAACGTGCTTTATATTTTAAGCATTTTCTATGATTTGTACATGTGACTTTTCTATCCAGAAATACCAATAAATATTATTTTAAAAATCTTTTATTAGAGTGGGAGCTAAGTGCCTCTGTGATTGTCTCATAAACCACTGAGTCCTATTCTGGAATAATCTGGAAAATCAACACGTACATATATAATCATCATGTCAATTCAAATTTTTGCTAAAGAATTTGTCAGATTTTAGTGCAATGAGAACAATTTTCTTGGCTGCTTTTCTTTAGAAAGTGTTTTTCTTAATATTTAACATGACAGATAAAGGTCTGGTCTCAGTCTGTGCATGGTGCATCGAGTGAAGTAGTAGAAATGTCCTTCAATGGGCAATAGTTTTATAGGAAATAATTGTAATTATAAGTAGAAGGCAGAGAGGTGTTACTTTAAGATTAGAACGATGTATCTTAAAATGTAGTCCTAGAGCCCCTTGTGTCTGAGTCATCACCAATAATTGTTAAAGACGTGGATTTTCTGACCCACCAAGCCAGCATCTGAGGGTAGGTACTGGGGAGTTGTAGTTTTAAAGATACACCCTTGGTAATTCTCCTGAGAGTCTCTAAGAACCACCAGTTGAGGAAGAGAGGTTTAAGAATTAGAAATTTTTGCATAGGATCCTGTCTGCTCCCATGTTTATTAAGTAGAACTAGACCTTTTCTCAATTGCATGGATCCCAACTACAGAGCACTTTGCTTCCCAGATTAGTTGGATGTCGAGTTGGGGCGGGGGTGGTGCTCGGGCCCATGTGCTGCTGGACTACAGTCTTATTAGAGGGGCTTAGATGCGGAATTCTTTGCGAGCAGACACAAGTGGTCAGTAACACTGTGGGGACCAGCGAGAGGGAGCTGCTTGGCTAGAGAGCGGCAAGCAGTCCATCAGTTCCAGTTTCCTTGGGGATGTCCTGTGGGTGGAATGCTTGTAAATCACAGTAGTGCAGCGTTCACAGCTCCAAGGAGAGCTGCAATACCCGAGAGGTTAACTCAGAGCATGAGTTCTGGGGTCAGACACACCCAGCCCTTACTGTGTGCCTGGATGAATTAAACAACTCAAATCTCAGATCTTTCTCGTGTAAGATGGAGTTACTACTAGTAGCAGCCTAATGATGAAAACTTCTGTGCAGATCATTTGGCACAGGGCCTGGCCTGGAATGAGCACTTATTAATGCTTACAGTGATGCCTTCACAAGAGCTGGAAGTCAGGCCTTCCAGTTGATTCTTTGGAGACCATATTAGGTGTCAGAAAAACCTGGGGGTGTGATTAATCCCAGTTCCTGTGTGTGGGGGTGGGGTGGGGTGAGGGTGGCCGTGGATCCAATAGTCCTTCATATGAACTAGATTTTTGGTATCTGTTAGTTTCATGGAACATCCAACCCTAATGTCACTTACTGAAATCTTAACCCCTCTGGGATGAGTGTAGGACTGAACTGAATTAGGTGTAGTATTCATTTGTGTACCTTCTTCAATTAAAAGAAAGTCAAAAGTCATTCCTAGACACACACACACACACACACACACACCACCTTAACCCTGGCCACCCCTATAATACTTCTGAGGTGCCACAGTCTTTAAAGCCATTTTAGGTGCCAATAAATGTTTCTGGTTTTATGACGGTCACCACCATGAAACATTTCCATCACCTTTTCTTTGACTTACTGGCAAATACTCTTGAATAAAATTATTTGTTACACGTTTCCCTAATTTAAACTTGCGTTTGGCAAGGGATAGGCAGCTCTAGTGGCTTCTCCACTTTAGGACAATAACCGCCCCCACCCCCACCCCTGAAACACAGCTAAATCAGGTCAAGACGATTCTCAGGAGCGGTCCTTTATATTATCCAGTTGCATAACACACTTCTTGAATAAATGACATATCCCAGCTTAGGGTACATCACCAGATTCAAGTCAGAGAGTATCCTCTGCCAGTCGATAAGCGTGCGGGTCACTGGAAGATCTCTCCGTAGAATTCTTCTCAGGGCTTCGTTTGATAACTCCTGTAATTCTTCTAAGACAGCAGCTTGAAATGTATTCTCTTGCTCTTCCACAAGCCTCGCAAAATTTAGAGCCAGCTGAGCTTGGTTAACTACCTCCAAGCTTTCTTTCAGGTCCTTGGAGATCTCAACGTGAAGGTTGACACACCTGAAGAAGTGAGCTTGTACAAAAATCCTTCCGGTCACCTGGGTTAGAAATGGGTTTACCTGGAAAATCCATTTCGATTTCCAAAGGCCGTTCCAGTAGTCGCCTGTTTCGTAGCTGTGATCCTCAATGCAAGCGATCAAGAACTCCTTGCTTTTCACCGTCTTTCTCAGCACGTTGCAGTTTCCCGACGGGAAGTGATCGTTCACGTACAGTTTTAAGGCGCACAGAACAACAGCCCTCAGGTACTCCGTCTCATTCCGAAGGATGCCGTGACTCTGGATGTCTTTTAACTGGTTTTGGAGCAGGTCGAATTTGAAAGAAAGTTTGCTCTGGTAGTCAAAAAACCGGTAGTCCCCCAAGACATTGTGGTGAGACAGGAGCACTGCGTTTCCGTCGATGCAGAGTGGTACAGAGTATTTCTGGCAGTGTTGGTGGCCGGCACACTCACCTTGATGGTGCATGAGTTTTTCATCACGGATAAGCAGACAGAGGTCATCAAAAGCATTTACAAACTCCCCCGGAGGAGCCTGTATCAACAGTCTGCGAATTACTTTCTCTTTCTCTTTCCTACTCAGAACGCTAAGTGACATGTTCGGTTGCAGCAGAAGCAAAGCTTCTGAAATAGAGTGTTCAAAGGACGAGAAAACATTCCATGGGACACCTCTCCCATCAAGGTGTTAAACATTCAAGCTTACGAGGGCCATGTCTGACCCTGAAAACAGACTGTCTGGCAAAGCTCTGAGTCTCCTGATGAAGTCACAGAGAAGCTTTCTCCGTGAGGCACAGAACTTCCGATGAGCTCACAATGGATGTTCAGACCAAAAGAAAAACATGACAGTCACCTGACAGCCTGGTGCCCGGCCAACCAGCTATCCGTATTTTGAAGATTTTTAAGAACTTAGCCTCCTGAACAGCTTTCTTCAAAAGTGGTGTGTCTCTGTGTGCATTCTATGTTGGCAGGGACCTAGAGAAGCAGCCCCGAGTTTCTAGAGAGTGTTTGGCAGCCCTTAACACCTTTGGGGGCCACAGTGGCATTGATTTGTACTCAGGCCCTCAGAATTCCTGCCCCCAGCCCACCGGAAGCACGTTAACGCTGAAAGGTTTGAGGGGTTTAAACAAAAGAGTGAAAATAAAATGAGATACAATGGCAGTTCGTGGGATGACGTCAGACGGCACGGGAGGCCGCATTTATGAGCACTGTTGGGTTTGGGGATGGTCAGGACATAAGCAAGAAGCCCAGAAAGTTTCAAGGGCAGTGAAGCGCAGGGACCACACCTTAGGCTTGGTTTTGGTGGGATTTAGGTGTGAGCTAACTCCGGAGAACAAAAGCAACAAACCAGCGTGTTTTCTGCTTTCTCTCTAGAAAAGGGGCAGCGGCAATAGCCGATGAATTTCAAGAAATCTCTTTCCTGCAAAGAGGCAGAGTTAATTATATTTGGAACCTGTGACAACTCACAATGGGGAGAAACTCCTAAGCGAGGAGAAACGGAACTACAGGTCATGAAAATATGGAGAACAAATATCCACTTAGAAGTCCTTTCTGATCCTCATTCCTCTTCTTTCTTTGGATTTATCCCCTTTCCCTCGATTCACTTCTCATTCTTTTTGAACAGCCCTCAACTTCAGTTTCTCTCATTTAAGTATAAACTGTTTCCTTCTCTTTCTGTCCTGAGCTCTTCTGAGTTCCCCTAGCTTTCTGTTATCTTTTTCTTATAATGACATGAGCTTTGCCATATTAAGTCCTAACCGTTAAATTTAAGGACCTCTCATTAGTTCTAACAATTTGAAACTGAGGTAATTGTTGAACAATTCTTACCAGTACTTTGCATGATTTTATAGACTGTCACATGAATTTTCTTAACCTTAGTTTTGCAAATTGAAGTGTCCTTATTTTTGTAGTTTGTATATAACAAACAAGCTTGATTATTTTAGTTTTCTCTTTCATGCCAAATATACACTCACCATGGCATTTTTAACTCTTTTGGGTGGTCCTTAAAATGTTGCTTTTGGGGGCATGTGTGTAGCTGGACATTTGGCTAATGTAGTGGTGCTTATAATTATGTCAGACCTGGTTACTGTTTAATGAACACTCAGTGGCAGAAACCGTGTTCAGTGATACACTATGAACTCATTTAATGCCCCACCTTCCCTAAGTATTAATTTGACCACTTTTCAGATGCAGGAACTAACGCTGAGAGAGATCAAGAGATCTTGATCTTGATTCCAACTGCGTCTCTAGTCCGTGTCTTCAGCCAATAGACTGTATTTCCCAAGTAATAACTTGATTTCTCAAAGGTTAATTTTATTTTTTTCCTGTAAATTTTATTGCGTTATACCCTTTCATACTTAATGACGGAATAGTACCTTCTCAGTTTTGTTTTAAATATTTTTATCATAAAATTGTTTTCTCGGTTAAGCATGGGATAGAATATCCTTTCAAAATAAAAAATAAAAATGTTGAACTGAAGGGAGCTAAAATATTCTTTAGTCATTTTAAGTACTTAATGATGTTCCATGAAAATTTCCTTAACTTCTTTGTGCTTCATACATGGTTTTTATCAATGATTCGGGATGACTTTAAAGGTGGAAAAATTAACCTAGAAAAAACTCAGAAATTACTTGAAAAATTCAATATTCGGTGCAATGATATTCACATGAAATATATTTTTAAGGTGAGATCATATCCGCCCCCCTGCCCACCCCACTCTAGAAAGGACTGAATGGGACCATATCGATAGCTACTTGGATGCTTTCTGCAGAAAATACATATGAAAAATTAATCTCTTAAGAATTAAAGCAATTAATTATGCTAAATATATTTATAATCAACACGGAGAGAATTTAGGTGGGCGGTAAAATGAATTGTTGACATTATTTGAAATAATACCAGGTTATCAGTTTAGAACAATCTGCTGAGAATACAGGAATATTCACATCAGATTAGGACTGGTAATCTGAGCAAACCACGTCAATGATGAAACAGTAAACTGTTTGGATGCTAGTGATTTCTAGAAGGGATGGATAATCTTCAGAGAAATTGTATTTTACTTGCCTCCAAGTAGAAAGTCATGCCGGAAGTTCTCCGTTTAAAGAATTAGTAGGAAGGGAATCTGGCTCAGTTCTGTCACTAGTGGATGAAGGGAAAGCTCATGAATAAAATCAGAAGAAGCCACACATTAGATGAGTTTCATACTAGGAAGATGGCGGGTTTCTGGGCAAGAATACTAGACTGGCCAACCCAGAGAGTTAGGAAGATAGACGTCCCGAATATCACTTTGTTTTTTCAAAGTGAGTAGCCAGATAACACAGTCTATGCTGAAGTTGTTACCAACCAACACAAACTGGGAAGCCTGTTACCTTACCTGCGAGCTAACCAGTTGGCGTGATACAGTTTCAGGGATGCTGGCAGAGACATGCTTCCGGTTCAGAGGAAAAAGACAGCGTGTTACAAAAACAGCAGTTGCCAGAGTATCAGCATTTTCGTGCCGTCCCTCTAAGTGCCAGTTCCCAAAGTGTGATGTGAGGAGGGTCAGGTGACCCCTGCAGTGGGTGGGTTGCATTACCAGCGAGGGACCTCAGGTTTGAGAAGCCCAGAGCTTTTATTATGGGCTTGTCTGATCTTGGCCCCGGAGGGTGTCACTGTCATTATTATCCCGGACAGTAAACAAACCTGCTCTTAACTCTGGAGGGAGATATTATCCCTTCAGTATGTAAACAGCCTTGAGAAGCTTGTCCTGAAGAGAGGTGGTTGGTGCCTCTGCTCAGAAAATGAGCAGAAACACAGGGGGCCCGTGGAGAAGGACTTCCCAACAAGCATTGTTCTCAGTAAGGTTTAGCCCTCGTGTTTACTAACCACGAAGGGGAGGGTCAAAAGAGAAAAGCTGTACTCAGGAAACTGCAGTAAAAGACGAAACATTCAGAGCTGTTTTTGTGAATCCAAGAAGCTTGTGCTACCATAAGCTATCAGAATAGTAATCAGTGCATGTCTGATACCATACCTGAAGAACGCAAGTTTCTGTGAAAGACCTTTACGCCCAGAATTTCCTCCCAGTGGTACCGCCCAAAGGGAGAAACAGCGGTGTGCTTTCTGGTTTAATACAATTCACATTCAACACAATATACAGGTAGCAATGTATTAAATCTGTATCAAATGTGACATACCGTAAACCTTACTTAGTGATGATCAAGTTGCTGTGAATTACCTGCAGGACAGAGATAGCTGTTTGAAATGCACTTGAGTAAAATGCATACAATATTAAAAAGCATTATGTAGAATACTCACCTGTTCTAACAAGGAAAGAAATAGCTCATTAATTGAAATTTATGATTATTTGGACGTGGCAAGGCTGAAGGTCTATTTGGTGTTTAGCAAAACCTTTTAAAGTAGCTATGAAAACAATGTTAATTATAAAAATTAGAGGGGCAGAGATTGCGTAGAATACTTCAAAGATCTCTTTAAAATGACTTCAAGTATTTTAGAAGCATAAATTGCATGTAAATAAGGCTGATTATGATAAACCATTCTTTCCTATAAAAATAATTACCCAAGGCCCTGTAATAGAAAATCATTTGTTGCTTTAGGCTAAATTGCTGTATGTGCATTAAAATGTTGATTCAGTAGTATGCTTAGGGAAGATGTATTGGCCAGCTGAATTTTCTGGATAGGAGATTAAGAAGAAAAAGAGTTGGATAACTCTTTTGCTTTTCACTTTTGTTGCTAATCCTTCCACACTTCATGGGTTCACCTTTTAGCCAGAGCAAATAAAATGAATTATGATGAATCTTTTTTTTTTTTTTTTTTGGTGGCCACACACTAAAAAGCTCAGTGTCTCAGAGCTGTTATTATCGACAAGCTCAGTGGTCCTGGAGATTCTTTACTCTGTCCGATCCGATTTGTGTAATAGTTGGCAAGTCAGAAACCTCTGAGCAAATGTCTTAATCTGCAGAATGGGGATACTAATACTGATTTTGCAGGATTGTTCTGAGTATTAAATAAGATATCATTTGTGAATGTACCTAGTACCAGACTTGGCATAAAGTCGGCATCCAATAAATACTAGTTGAAGCTACATCAATCATGACTGTTCAGAAAAATTTAGAAAATTGCATTCCATTTCTTGATTTCCTAAGAAGCTGACATAAATTCGGACATGAATTTATTTTCTTACAAGGTGAATTTTTATTATACAATTTGAGTAAAGAAGATGTACCTTTATGACCCTGGAGAAGTATTCTAAACTTCTTTTTACAAAATTAATTACTGGGTCATGGCTTGAGTAGCAATTCTTTTTTTTTTTTTTAAATCCCTTTATTAAAAAATCTTTATTGCTTTTATCCTTGTCTTTAATTTGTAGCATGTGAGCTATTTTATAAGAAATATTATGTGTCATTTCAATCCACATAGCTAATCTTAGATTATACTCTTGATTGTTGGCTGAGTATGAAATCCTATCCTTTTTAATTTCAAAAATTTACATTATTATAGGACTATCTGAAATCTTCAAATTCTCTAAGCAGTTAACAACCATTATTAAATCTATAGTATGTGCATAGCACTCTGTTAGAAACTGGATTGTAAAAAAGAAAGTGTTATATCTCTCATAAGGAGAAAAAGAAATACAGAAATTACTGTTTTATAGGTAGATTATAGTAAATTTCATAGGTAACATTAATAGGGAATCTTAGCAGATGGAGACACTTAAGTTGGGCTTTTATAAAAGATGCCATGGTGGACGTGGCGTTCTTGCTGGACCTTGAGGAGTGAAAAACAATATGTGTAGAGAACAGTGCAGGAAGTGGTTAAGGAACTGAAGGCAATCGAACATGACTTGAGTGTACAATGCATGAAGGGGACTGGTGAGAAATAGCTGCAAATTCCAGCTGTGGCCAAGTGATAGAAATCCTAAATGGCTGGTCATGGAATTTGGACTTACTTTTGTAGGCAGTCGGGTAGCCATTGACATTTTTTGAGTAGGGAAATACTGCATATTTTAGGATAAACCTGGCAGCAGTGTAGAATAGATTGGAAGTTAGAAGGCAGAAAGATGAGGTAGGATGTTTCTCTACCAACTCTGCCCTACAGATCTGCACCCTGGGTCATTTCAGCCACTTACATTTTTGTTTTGTCCCACCTCTGTGACGTTTTTTACCTTAGTTGGTCTTCCAGAATCTAAGTTTATTTTTAATCATATATGAAAAATAAATAGCACCATATCCTCTTGTAAATGCTACATTCTCTCTTTTAGCTAATAGACTGAAAGAATCATTACCTTTTATTCTTCAACTTCTTCAGTGATTCATTGCAATAATTTTGCCTTCACACCTATCTTGAAAACCTCTTTATTTCAAAAATGCTAAATCCAGTTGTTAGCTTCTCTGTGCATTTTTATTTATCCCTATTTTCTTAAACTTCTCTATATCCTGACTCCTAGGACATAACTCTCTTCTAGTTTTCCTTTAAAATTTTATATCATTCCTTCTTCATCTGTCCTACTGGCATTCTTTCTTCTAGTCTCTTAAGGTTGTGTTCTTAGTTTTCTTTCTTTTTACTTTACAAACTCTTCCTGAGCAATCTTACTGACCCCTCCTCCCATTTTGCGGAGACATAATTGGCATATAGCATTGTATTAGTTTCAGCTGTAACACTGTGATTTGATATATGTATATATTATGAAATGACTACCACAATAAGTTTAGTAAACATTTATCTCTTCACATAGGAACAATTTTTTTTCTTGCGAGGAGAACTTTTAAGATTACTTGCTTAGCAATTTTTGAATATATGATATAGTAGTATTATCTGTAGGCACCATCCTGTACAATACATCCCCAGAGCTGATTTATCTTACAACTGAAAGTTTGTACTTTTTGATCATCTTCATCCATCCTCTCCTCCCCTGCCTCTTTTTTTTAGATTTCACATTTAAGCGAGTTCATGAAGTATTTGTCTTTCCCTGCCTATCTTATTTTACTTAAAATAATGCCCACCAAGTTCATCCATATTACTGCAAATGGCAAAATTTTATTCTTTTTTATGCCTGAGTAGTATTCCATTATATATATTTTATATATATCTCACATCTTCTTTATCTATTCATCTATTGATGGACACTTAGTTTGCTTCTATATTTTGCCAATTGTAAATAATGCTGCTATGAACATTGGAGTACATGTATCTTTTTTAATTAAGGTTTTCAGTTGTTCTTTTGGATATATACCCAAGCGTAGAATTGCTGGATCATATGGGTTGTTTTTCAGATATTGAGTTGTATAAGCTGTTTATGTATGTTGGATATTAACCTCTTACTGGTCATATCATTTGCAGATATTTTATCCCATTCAATAGGTTGCTTTATCTTACACTTTTTTTTATCCACTCATTTGTTGAAGGACATTTAGATTGTTTCCATGTCTTGGCTATTGTAATAATGCTACAGTGAACACGGGGGCACAGGTGCCTTTTCAAGATAGTGATTTCGTTTCCTTTGAATGAATGCCAAGAAGTGAAATTGTTGAACCATATGGTAGTTCTAATTTTAATTTTTTGAGGGACTTCCATGTCATTTATGACCATTATTTGAACTCCTTATCAGGTAAATCACTTATTTTTGCTTTATTAAGTTCTGTTCTGGGGTTTTATCTTGCTGTTTTGTTTGGAACATATTCCTCTATTTTTTCTTTTCCTTTTTTTTACTCTCTGGGTTGATTTCTGTGTATTAGATAGAACAGCCACCTGTACCAGTCTCGAAAGGATGGTCTCATATAGGAGATGAACCTTATCATTTAGCTCAGCCCCAGCTCTGGCTTGTCTCTCAACCCTTATGATTGTTCAAGCAGCCTTCTTTATCATTAGTAGCTCTGAGTCATTGATGGTGTGCCAAGACCTGTCAGTGTCCCAAAAGGAGGACCTCCGGCAGCATCTGGATGCAGGCTGATTGAAAGCTGGCTCTTGGGCAGCCGCTTGTAAAGTGTGCAGAGAGACCTTTCTCAGGGAAAGGCTGGGAGATGGATGCCTCTGTCTGCTCCCTCTGAGCTGAGCCCCAGGAGGACAGCCAGCCAAAGACTTCTCTCTTGTTTGCTTCGGTTCTGCCGAACCCACGAACACAAGCCCCGCTGACCACCAGAGTCAGGCTATCAAGGGGCATGGCCTGTGGGCAGCAGCTCTGTGCACAAGCTCTCTCCAGGGAGACGCCACCCACCCAGAGTGGGGCAGGGGAGAGCCAGAGGCTCCCGAGAGAGCCACAGTGGGCCCCTGGTTGTGTGTTAAACCTCAGGTCTGGACCTCAGGCTGCAACCTCCAAGATAGGCAAATAGGCCTCCTTCACAGGAAGACTGGGGCCTGGGTGCCTCTGACTGCTGTCTCTGTGCAATAGAGACAGAAGGAAATAGAGAATAAGGAAAGGGAAAGATGAGGTAGTTGAAACTAGCATGTCAGAGTTTGGGAAAAAAAGTGGCAAGTCATGTGATTTCCTAGAATATATTTTGAATACTTTGTTTTTAGTGTAATTTCAGAGTCAATTATAAAATGCTACATTTTATGTTAAAAGTTCTGTGTTTTGACAGATCAGCTTTCTCATGATGTCGTTTAAGTAACATTTCATCTTTTTATTAGCAAACTGAGCACTGGAAATAGTTACAACATGAAAAGTCCTAATTCTGTTTTCTAATGTGTACTATCAGAATGACTAGCAGTAGAATTATTTTAATATGTCCTTTTGTCCTCGTGTATTTCGTCATTCATTTAAACATATAACCACTAGGCTCTTACTCGAGTATAGGTCCAGTATTAGGAACTGGGAATAAAAAGAATAAAATCTCTACCTCAATGGGCTTCATAGTCTTAAGGTAGAAGATTTATTTTAAAATTATGCAGAAACACTGAATGGGTTGTTCAGTAAAGTTCTTTTGTAATGCCTTGTAAAGAATAACCACTTAATGAACTTTTTTTTTTGGAAGCAGGAGAAAAGTTGCTTCATTACTTTTATTTTATGTTGTACATTGTAAATGATTAATATGTAACATTTTAAAAAGCTGTAATATTTCCTGCAGTGGCGCCTGAGATTTTACATATTTTCTGGAATATGTTTTAAAAAATGTCTTTTCCTACTCTCCCTAGATTTAGGGAGACATTTATTTTAGCTCCTTTATCCAATTAAATGAACATATTTCACCAGAATCATAAAATTGTTTAGGTGATAGACCAGGTCCTGAATACCTCAGCCAGGCACTCTTGTAAGTACTAAGGGTACAGGAAACAGAGGACAGGTTTCCTGTCTGAGATGGTTCTAGAAGGGATGTAGGAAAAAAAAGATTTTTATTTCAGCGCAGCACACCCTGGAAGAGAATTATCCGTGGGAGGGCTATTGAATGTGACCTGGGGAGGACACAAGAAGGGTAAGGGAGAACTCGTGGGGAGGGACACTTTTTCAAGGATTGGTAGAAATCAGTAAATTAGGAAATAAAAGAAGGGTATTCCAGACAGAAGAAACAGCTTTTACAATACCAAGAGATAGCTTGGTATTTATACTGTAATTAATTCAGAGCACGGAGCATGTGAAGTTCAAGGAAGAAGAGGGTAAGGGCAGAAACCATCAGTGAATATCTTCAAGGGTCTTGGATGCACACAGTAGTTTGGGTTTTGTCTTGAAGACAAAGGGGAATCACTGAGAAATTAGAATTGAAGGGATTAGAATTGAAGGGATCAGACTTGTATTTTACACAATTTATTTCTGCACATATACTGTTAATACGTTAATGATGCACTGGATTTGTTTTTTTTCTTTTTTTCTTCCCACTGCTTGTCTGTGTGGTTCTGGAGTTAGTTCAGGCCCTGGATCACCATGCCTGTGGGGCTGGGGACAGTTTACATAAGATTTTTGATCTTCAGTTTCCTCCTGCTGGTGCTTTGTGAGTTGTGGCTGCTGTATGTGCCTCAGCTATGAATCTCTCTTGCTAGTCAGTTTTCTTCTTCCTGCATCTCCCGCTGCTGATGCTCTGTTCACCAGGCCTTATCTTTCCTTTCCTTGTTACTTACCCCCCTGTTACCTTCCTTTTCCTTCTGTCTTAAATTAAAATTCCCATCGAATTCCCTACTGAAATTAGAATTCCCATCTTCAGCGATCCAATTCTCATCTAAAGTGTGTGGTTTCTCTTTTTTTTTGGTAATTTGGTTAGTTTTGACCCTTCATTTCCTTTGGGTTTGATCAGTTATAACAATTAGTTGGAATTGTGGGATTTTGTTTCAACTTTACATCTCTAATTCTTTCTAGTATCAGATGACAACTTTGATCTTTAGGGAAAAACAAAACAGAACAAGCTACCAGAGGACATTCCAGATGGTCAAATTTATATCCTGCTTGAAAGAAACAAAACTTTCATTACTGAGCGGATAAAGCATATCTTATTTTATGCCACTGTTCAGTATGATGGTAATTTTTAATTCATAGAATTTTATATGACAAAACTTTTCAGCAATTATAGGCACACTTTGATTTTTACTGACTTGCTCAAGATCTTTATGATAAATTATGAGCAGGATGGTGCTAACATTAAAAAAAAATGTTAGCATTTTTTTAACATTGACTTATGTGGACCTCAAAATCCAGAATTTAAAAACAGTAAGTTGAACTTCATGGCCTTTTAAGATTATTGATAATGTGAATTATTTTAAGATTATATAATTTTAAGGTGCTATTCTATGTAATGTATCATGAGCTCTGGAGACACATCTTCTCGTTGACAAACTCCGATCCCAGCCTCTCCCCCAAGCTTATCTCCATCTCGTTCCCACTTAGGGCTTCGTTCCAGTTCCTGCTCCTTCAAGCTGCTCCGTGCGCACAGATTCATGCTCCTCCTGGAACTAACCTTGGTCTCTTCCTACTTGATTCCCAGCTCAGACCACTTCTTGGATCAGATCAAACCCTCTGGTGAACTTTTCCTTACGAAGTGAAGAGGTCGTTTCCATCTGTTTAATCCTCTGCTTTACTCCTAGGCTCCTATAGTTAAATTTGTCAAAAGATTAGACACCAGGCTGGATGCTGTGAGGGAAGCAGACATAGAGAAGACAGGACAATACAGTGGGATCCAGTCCTCAGAGCAGCCTGGTAACACAGGCATTGCTGTCCGTCCCGTTCTGCAGATGAAGAGCATGAAGCTCAGAGTTTAGTTTACATGTGCAAAGTCCCCCACACTCTGGAGCTAGGAATATAATGTCAGCTCCGTCCATCTACAAATTGTCAGCTTTTCTCCACAATACAGTGGCTCTTCAGCACATGATCTTTGTGCTTAAGCCGTTTCCAATGTAACAGGAAAATTAAAATATAAATAGCCTCTTTGGAAATGAAATGTCCTTCTAAGATGCACTTCCTATGCATCGACTTTTTATTTGTAAGTGATACTATAGTTCTACTGGTGTTTCTAACTCTCCTCAACTCCAGGCATTCTTGACTTTTCTTCCTTGTGCATCTAAAATGTTAATGTGTTGAATCTTTCTGACTTCTCGCTTCATAATTTTACTGACGCCTGTCCTTTAGTTTCTACTCCGCACCTCCCAGCTAGATGGCATCTTCTCTGTTCCCCTACCTGCAGGTCTCCATGTCTTCCAGTTGGTAACACCCAACTAATTGTACCAAACTGCTATGTTGCTAGTCATTTTCCTATTCAGAACCTCACAGTGATTCTGTTACTTTTAATAACTGGACCGGTCCACTTTCTTGTCTCTTATCTCATTAAGTTCAAACTTGAATTTTCCAGAACAGCCAGGTGAATCCACTTCCTTGTGGAAACCTGCCTTGTGTGTCTCTGTCCTGAATCCTTCAGTGATTCTGCAGATTCCACTTCCTCAAGGTATTAAAACTACCTACTGCAGCTTCTGTATTTACAGTGATCTTGAATGACTGATTTATTCTGACATTTATGGTGCGGGCTGCATATTGGTGACACAGGATTATGTACTGTCTGGCATGGTTTTAAGAAGGTAGTCAAGTAGAGTAAAATAGAGAAATGAAATGTGCAGCTGAAAGATAACCTAGAATCCTTATCTTCTCCCATATCGTTT
Source organism: Camelus dromedarius (assembly GCF_036321535.1). Taxonomy (NCBI): domain Eukaryota; kingdom Metazoa; phylum Chordata; class Mammalia; order Artiodactyla; family Camelidae; genus Camelus; species Camelus dromedarius. The sequence goes on along the minus strand of NC_087460.1, from coordinate 11,631,351 downwards.
TTCACTCCCACTGTGACCACTGACTTTTAAGTGGTGATGATCTGCTAACCCTTCGCCAACTTTGGCATCTCTTCATGCAGTTTTATATATTTTATCTGAAGTAAGAATTTAATATAACTTCTTTCTAGTATAAGTCGATATGTATATATTACACAAATACTCTAACGTTTTCACTTTGTGTATCTTTTATATTCACAATGTGAGCCCACCAGTCATTTTCTTTAGTAGGATAATGACAGGCTGAAGCAAGGAAGAATCACCATAGAAGAATTTAGAACAATTTATCGAGTTATTGCACACAGAGAAGAAATTACTGAGATTTTCAACACGTATTCTGAAAACCGGAAATTTCTTTTTGAAAAGAATCTGGTCGAATTTTTGACACAAGAGCAGTATGCACTCAACATTAATCAAAGTTTTGCTTATGAGATCATACAAAAATACGAGCCGATTGAGGAAGGTATGCTTGCATTTCAAAGTTTTATTAAATATTTATATGCCAAGTTTTTTTTTAATGAATTACAGTTATCAAATTCAAATTTTTGACTGGGTCAGATTTCTTCTGGGTAATATGAAATATTGGCAGGTTTAATTTTGTATTTCATAGACTGTAGATGTGTGTTTTAGAAACCTGCATTGTGTAACCATGGCATCTTTTCTGCTTCATTGTCCAGTTCCTTTCTTTTCACTGCTTCTGTGTATCTCTCAAGTGTTCAGAGGTGAGCTTAGGCAGGGAAAGCAAGATGAGAATTCTGTTACATGAACTGTAATGGAAGAAAGTGTCTTCATAGTCATTAATAAAATAGAAACCCCGGTATAGGCAGTTTTCCAGTTTTATATGCTCTATTATTGAAATAATATGAATATGAAAGTAGCTAAATGAAAACAATTCTAGGAAAGAAATAAAATGTTACAAAATCACTAATTTCCCTGTTGTTTAGACACATAATTGTCTATTACATTTCATAAACATTTAAAGAATTTTGCTTTTCTTTCATTTTTGAATGCAGTTATCTGGTTTTAGCTAAATGATCATTTTCATATAGTTTTTGATCTCTGTCTCTTCTTTCAATGGGCAAAACATTTCCATTTTTTTCACTTATGCTCGTCTTTAAATTTAAAAAAAAGTAATATAATAAAATATTCACATAGTTGCACAAGAACACTATTACAGCATACTGTTTAACCCTACAGAAATTAAAAGAATGGCTCAAAATATTTATTTAAAAAGGGATGTATGAAAGTTCAAGTCCTGCATTTGAAAATTGGTTTATGACCACCAGTGCTTAACAGATGGCAACATGGGTTCTGACAAAACAGAACTTGTTCCTTCATTGAGTCATACATTCATTCTTTATTCAGATATTTATTTGTGAAAACCAAGTATGATTCTAGGGGCTGGGGAAACAGTGGAGAGCAAGGAAAACTAGGTCTTATATTCCTTTTGGGGTTTGGCCTGAAATGGACAATAAATAATTGAACATATAAATAGATAATTTCAGGGAGTGCTATTACTGTGAAAAAATTAAAATAGAGAAAGTGATTGAGAGTAGACAGCCCAAGAGGTCTAGCTCAGGTTGGGAGTTTAGGAGAGCCTTTGATGAGGATGAGACGTTTGCGCTGAGACCTAAGTGATGAGAAAGAACTAGTCATGTGACAAAGTGCAAGAGGGCTCTGAGGTTGAGGGAAGAGAAGTGCTGGACCTGAGTTGGAGAATTTGAGGGACAGGAGGAGGACGGTGTGGCTGGAACTTGGAGACTGAGGGTGAGAAGAGTTTGGAGAGATGGGCAGGGATCAAATCATGTTGGCCTTGTAGGTCATAATTAAGATTTCAGTTCACGATTCAGTGCCACGTAAAGACTTCGGAGGGTTTTAAGCATTGTAGTGATGAGACTGAAGGTAGTGCTAGTAAGAGTTTGATCTGATCACTATTAAAACTTCTGCGGGTTTGCAAAAAGATAAAGAGCTTACATCAGAACATAAAACAACTCTTTAAGTGCATGTGATGAGTCCAGCTGACTACTCCTTTTCTTTCCATAGCAAAGACTTTCTCTAAGAAAGCAGGAATTGAATTATGTTCTGGTTCAAGCTCTTTATGTCAGTGCCACCTGGAAACAACCAGTGCGCAGACAAGCACTTCTAGTGGCATGATTCCCAAGACTATTAAAAAAAAATTACTCTGGCCCTGCTACCTGCAGGTGGTAAATTAAAAGATACAAAGGGATAATGAGAGGTGCCAGTGACGTCTTGGAAATGTGTTTGCATTTGTACCATAGTATTACACTGTTCATCCATTTCATCCTGTGAGCCTCCCTTTGCTTCATTCAGATAGTTTCACACACAGCCAAGACCTTGCTTTAAATTTACATGGTTATTGATTACTTTAGAGACTTATTAAGGCCAATTTGGATTATGATGTTATAGTCTCCAATGCTGCCAGATTCTCAGTCTCATCCCACATTGATACATGACATGTACTAAATTAGGAAAACCTCATTTTATTTTAAAAATAAAAATCCATGAGATTAACTCTTATCTCAGTCTGGTAGTTTTTAAGGGCACGAAATGAGTTTGTTTTCTATTCCATTACCAAAGATATTTGCTTAATTAGTCAATAGTTCAAAAGGGCTATAAACCAATCACTGCTTGCTCTGGGACAAAGAATATATTCATGCAAATCATAATTATTACAATATATGATGCATTTGATCCATAGCTCCCTTGGTCCTAAATTTGCATAACTCTGAAATAGAGAGTTTGCATGCCTATAAACATTATATATATTTTCTTCTAGCTTTCATTTTTTAAACCAAAATTGTAATAGCATTTTGAATGCTGGCTTTTTCATTTTTATGATGTCATAAACATTTACTTATGTCACTATATATTTTTGATACATTATTTTTAATGGCTGCTTAGTATTGTATTATATTTTGAGATTTAATTTGCTTCTTCCTCCCATTTATTTTGCTTTTATAAATAATGCTAGTGTGAGCCTTCTTGCACATCAATCTTTGTCTGAGTCTCTATTTCTGTAGAATAAATTCCCAGAGATAAAAGTCTTTGCCAAGGATCACTCTCTATTCTAAAGGGAATACTCACACCAGACTTTTAATTTGAGGCAAACTGCATTATCAACAACAAAAACAACAGTAACTAACATTTATGGAGCTAATTATAGAGCTAATATGCAGGGATGGGTGTTAAGATTAGCACCATTCCACAGACAGAAAGAGATTAGCCAACATGCCCACCACATAACAAAGGATTTGACCCAAGCTGTCTGATTCCAGAGCCAGTGTTCTGCTTAAGTAATTTTCGTATATATTATACTGAGTATGAAAGTCCATAGATAGTTTGCTAAAGATGATAATATGCAAATGACTTAGCAATTCTACGCGTAGGAATCAACCAACAGAAACAAGTACATGTTTGCACTGAAAGACACTTACTGGTGGTTTATAGCAGAACTTTCTGAAACAGCCCCAAATGGAAATGATCTAAGTGCTCGTCAAGAATAAACTTGGTGAACAAATTGTGGTGTTGAACAATGTTGAGCAAAATAAACCACTAACAAAATACATACTATATGAGTTCATTTATATACAACACGAAAAACAAAGAAAACTAATCTATGTTGCTAGAAGCCAGACCGTTGAATACAGTTGGTGGGGGAGGGTGGGGACGAGGAAGACTGGAAAATGAGCAGGACGCAGCCTTCTGGGGGTGGAGGGGGTGGTGTCATGTTCTGTTCTTTGACTTTGGTGCTAGTTACCTACATATTTAGCCTGTGGAAATTCATGGATCTATGACATATGTGCCTTTTTTTGTATGGATTTTTAAAACATTAAAAAAAATCAGAGATGATTGAATATATAATGTACTTAAAGGTTGGTATAAAAGAACTAAATATAAGAACATTAGAAAAATTTATTTCCAAAGAAAAACTAGAAATAGTATTAATATTAATTGTAAATGAATATGTTAGAAATATATGCTCTACTACTAAGTTTTGAGGTGGGATGTCATTGTTACACTACTGATGATATTTCTGCATTCTTTTAACTTATTTTTTTTATAGTTAAACAAGCACACCAGATGTCATTTGAAGGTTTTACAAGATTCATGGGTTCATCTGAATGTCTGCTATTTAATACTGAGTATCAAAGTGTTTATCAAGATATGACTCATCCATTGAATGATTATTTTATTTCAAGCTCACATAATACGTACTTGATATCTGACCAGTTAGTGGGACCAAGTGATCTCTGGGGATATGTAAGGTATTTATTTTGATTTTTAAATCCATTACATTTCAAAACACTGGTAAGTTCCTGGTGGTGTCTTCTTCAATAAGTTGTCATTCACAGTAAAACAGGCTACGCGTGTTACAAATACACACAGGAAAGAGGAATTTCAGTTTGTGTATATCTTGGATACCAACCCTTGGGTGGTTACATAATTTATTAAGTGTATTATTATCATACACTTCCCTTCTAATCCTGTCTGCCGATCTCTTCTCCCCAGTTATTGTCCTGCTGAAGTTTCCTGAATAATTCCGATACTTTGTATAGGAAAAGATGTGACAAAGCCTTTTAAAATCTTACTTAGCTAATTAGAACATCCTAGATTCTAAAGAAATATGGTTAAAATTAATTCCCAGATATCAGGACACAGTGCTATAAGTAAAACCAACATGTAGAGTAAATTGTATTATGTGGCACTTACAGATAATTTTATATATATATATGTATTTATATGTCAGATGATTTGCATAGATTAAAGGCAGTCGACGCTGCATCTTTAATTTTGCATTCCACAGTGCATCATACTGTTAATGCCAGTTTAGTCTTCAGCTTCAGTCTTTTCTGTCAGCTAGGGAAACAGTGGTGAGCAAGATTTTAAAGCTGCTCATTTGTTCATGAGACTAGGCAGATCATAAGCAGGTAAACAGATCGATATTTTCAGGCGACTCATATGGAGAAGATGAACAAGGGTAACATGATAGAAAGCAATTGTGGGGTGAAGGGTGTTACTGTAATTGAAGGGTCAGGAAACGCTTCTCAAGAGGCAAACAGTTGTGGTCTGAGTGATGATAAGGAGGAAGTTTCAGATCTGGTGGGAAGGGCATGCTAAGCAGAAGAAATAATAAGTGCTTGGCATGTTCAAATGAGAGAAAGATGGCAAGCGTGGGTGGAAACAAGTAAGTGGAGAATGAAGGGAGGAGAGTTTGAAGAGGTAGATGGGCTCAGTTTACGAGGGTCTTAGAGACCATGGGGAAGAAAGTGGGTTTATTCCAGTTGCACTGGGAAGCCACTGGAGGGGTTTTCCTTCGGATAAGATTACACTTTGTGTTAACTTTTTACTGCGGAGCAAAGACTGCTGGTACAAGGGCAGAGCTAGAAGATGCTTTGGGAAGATATTGTAGCTGTCCAGGTGGTAATGATTATTTAGATGGTGAATTTGTGGGGCAGCAGTTGAGATATGTGGTTAGATTTGAAATATTTTAAAGAAGCAGAGCCAACAAGGTGATTTACCAGGTGATTTGAAGAGAGGTATGAGAGAGAGGACTGAGATTTTTGGGCTGATAACACAGGGTACAATGACATTGTGGACAGAGATGGTGAAGCCTCAGAGAGGAGGACTTTGTATGGTGTGAGGCAAAAGCAAGAGTTCCGTGGTTGCCGTGTTCAGTTTGGGATATCAATTAGCTATCAAAGGGCTGGGTTGGGTATGTGTGTCTGGGATTTAGAGGAAATATCCAGATTGGAAGAATAGAGTTGGAAATCATCGGCTTATAGGTGATACTCAAAGCTACGTGATTGGATTACTAAGGAAAAACCACAGATAGAAAAGATACCGTATAATCCCATGATTACATCAAAGTTACAAATAATATTGCTTCTCCAATTTAAAATCTAAGTAAGTACGTAAATCCACAAACTCAGGAATAGATCATTTAGAATCAGGTAAGGATTGCCCAATTCATAGCTCTACTTTTGTTTTAGAAATTTCTATTCAAACCTTATTATTTTAATTTTTTTAAAGAGAGAAAATATACATTTTAAACAGGTTGATTTAGAGAAACAAAATTACTTTTGATTTCCAAGAAAATGGTCCACCTATGTGAAAATTAAATGTTTAATTGTATTTCTTCCTCTGTTTCTTTACCCACTTGTGGAAGATACACTCAAAATGCAAGTCTTTTGAAATTTCTCTACTTCTGAGAGGTAGTATAGTGGAAGGATTGCCTATTAATGTTTAAGCTTCTGGTTCTGATCTTTCCTCCTTTCCCTCACTTGTTAATTAGGTGACAGATAATAACTTTTTTGTTTGTCAATTTTGCTCATCTTTAAAAGAGGATAACTAAGATTAACTGCATTGAATACTTTAACCCATGAAAAGCCCCTTAAACTTGTTTAAGTGGAGAATTTCTTTACTGAGAGAGAAATTTTCATTATTCATTCCCAGATTTTATTATTCATTCATATCACTCAATGTGAAATAGTGAAATGTGGTGACCTCAACACCACTGCTGGGGGAGAGACAACTTTCTCTTCAGGTGCTTTGGAGTAAAAGGGGTTGGCATGACCCAACGCGATCTGCTCAAGTCATTTTTGCTGCGGACCAAACCTCAGAAAATGCAATTAAAATAAGCGATTTGGTAAAAGTTGGCTTGATCTAAGGATAAAATTAAAACTATCTAGAGATATAGCGAGAATCAGTACTATTGAGTTTGTTCTCCATGAAAAATTTTCTTCCACAAAACAGCAGAGGGTTTTAACTTATTCGTAGGCAGTGAAATCCATGTGGTATATTCTTAAAGGTTAATCCATAATCCATGAATGACTATTTTGTTTAAATTTTGCTAGTGCCCTTGTGAAAGGATGCCGTTGTCTGGAAATCGACTGCTGGGATGGATCACAAAATGAACCTGTTGTGTACCATGGCTATACATTCACCAGCAAGCTTCTATTTAAAACTGTTATCCAAGCGATACAAAAATATGCATTCATAGTATGTGCATATCTTCGTTAAATTATAGTTATTTAAACATAAGATAACTTGTTTGTTTCAATATTCTGTAATGCTTGGCCTTCGTTTAGATCAGTGACATTTCAAGTTGGGAGTTATGATCCATGAGTAAGCAGTGGAACCCATGTAGTGTATCATTAAAGTAGATTTATCAAAGTTAATATCAGGCAGTAAGGTGCATGTTGTTTGTTGTTTAATTGTGTAATATATATTATATGAGTGTGCATATACCGTGTCACAATGTAAAATATATTTCTTACCATGCATTATGGCCAACAAAGTCTGAGAAATACTGGTCCATGTAATAGTAAATATTTTACCAATATTCAAATAATTTTCTTTCAAGAAACAAATGTCAAAAATGTCTTATCTCAATTTTGGCATTTTTTATGACTATAATGCCAGCTACTTACACAGCAAAGGATGTTTAAAAGTTGACTTTGGATTTCAAAATTGTTACTAAATTTATTACAGTTACAGATTCAAAGATCTAATTATTTCTAGAACCTCTAAATTCAGCTTAGTCCTCCTCTATAAACTGAGCAGGTTTTAACAGTCACTCAAGTTTGAGTAATGTTTGGTCCCATTACATGCTTGGCTAATTAAGCACCTTCAGACATTTTAAGTTGTTTTTGTAAACTTAGTATATTTGATTCCTTTCTTAAGTACTTCAAGTGTAGTGTATTTGAAGAGATTTAACAAAATCTTATTGAGTACTTAGTGAATATCTAATAAATTAAAATTAAAAATTTGATAAACCTACAGTTCTCCTAAATAAGTCAATAAGTTATCCATAAACATAAACATCACTTAAAAATCAGACATTGAAATCAATTGCTCCATTATTTATTAGAAAAAGAGTATAAAATAATAAATATTCACAAGATAGAAATATAAAACATGAAAAATTTCTATCAGTATAAAACATTGATATATGGCATTGATCCTTTTAAACACCCAATTTCTGATTATTTCTAAATTTATATCTCTATCCAAACTTCTCCCTTGAATGCTACACTGATATAGACCCCTCCCGATTTGGTTATTTCCACTTGCATATTTAATAGGTATGTTTAACTTAACATGTTTAGACTTGAGCTCCAGCTTGTGTTCCTCTTCTTCCCAGTCCTGCTTTTCCTGTGGTCTTTCTCTTCTCAGCAAATGGTAACTTTTATGTGCTCCAGCCTAAGTCATTGTTGTTAACTTCAGCCAGTGAAACTGATTTTAACATTTTGGCCTTCAGAATTGTGAATGAATAAATGTCTGTTGTTTCAGGCAGCCAAATTTGTGGTAATTTGTTACAGCAGCCAGAAGAAATTAATATACTCATACATTAATAAGGCATAATGTTGTATGTGACATAATATGTAACATATGACATATATATCAAAGGTCTATAATAATGCAGCAAACGTGGCAATTCCTTTTCTTGTTTCTAAATTGATAAATCTGTGCCCTGATAATTATATATGGAAACGAAATTATATAAGGAGATTCCCCAAATGAATGCTGTTCACTCTTCTGTGACAAATTTCAAAGCTTCAGTGGTGTCTAAGGGCAGAAGATATCTTTGTAGGGTCACCTTTACTTAATAGGTGCTCTTTAGTATTAAAAACTGGAAATATCTTTATCTTTGTTTCTAATTATAAAATAATGAGTTTTGATTATGGAATCTAAAACGGAAAATGTAGAAAATGAACATTTTCCCTAACTTATCAGTGCTAAAGTTATTCCGTCACATTAAAAAATACCTAAAAAAATATATGCACTTTAAAAAATAAAAATACAGAATCTTACTCTTTGGCAGCTTGTTTTTCTTCATAAGACTCTATCATAGATGACTTTCTCAGTAGTATATTTAACTACCTCCTTTGCAACAGACCTGTATCATTCCTTTGCATGGGTGTGCCATAATTTATTTAAACAAGTACCTGCTGTTGGATGCTTTGACTGTTTCGTATGCTTCTAGTGCAAATAGTAATACTTCTCCTTTTTATACAGATTTAATGTTCCCTGTGTTGTCAGACGTAAGAGTATTGTCACTCTAAAGAGTTCTTAATTATTTCGCAAAGGTACTGAACGTTAGAAGTAAAGGTTTAAAATTGATTAAGTGCTTCTACTAATTGCATTGAAGTTATTGAGTCCTGATGAATAACTGTAGTAATGGTTAATTTTTTAGACCTCTGACTACCCAGTGGTGCTCTCTTTAGAAAATCACTGCTCCCCTGCCCAGCAAGAAGTGATGGCGGACAGTTTGCAGTCTGTTTTTGGGGATTCCTTGCTTTCGGATACGCTTGATGATTTTCTAGACGAACTACCTTCACCAGAGGTAACATTTTGTCTGAGAGGCTCAGGTTGAGGAAAAAAGAAAAAGCGTGCCACTGTTTTACTGGCCCATGAAACTGGGCTAGAGAGCAAAGAAAAATGCTTAGTTTTGATTATTTATAGAGGTGTATTTTGCAATGTGTTTCCTAGGAAACATTCCCATGAGCATTTAGGTAAATCTATTTTGATAAGGAGAATACATAGAGATATATATAAAAACACACATTTTAATTGCGCATCATATCCCATGAGTTCAAAATTTCAAGTCAGTTAATATTAGGCCCCAGGAATTTAGTATGTTCTACAGGCCAAAGAAAGAGGCAAAGAACTAGGCTGTAAATAGAGCCCCTGCTTAATACCTCAGCTTCTGGGTGGCGGGTTCCCCCTTTTTTAATCTGCTCTTTTCAATGTTCCTGTCTCTACAGGCCTCTTTCCATCTTCAGTTGCCTGTACTCAAGTTATTTGGTTTAAAAAAAAAAAAAGCACCCCCACTCTACCCTCAGGATTTCACTTTCCTCTCCAGCCATCTTTTTATTTTACTATCCCCTCTCTCAGTCTACCTCATCAGGCTTCCTCTTCCACCTGCACCAAGTATCTCGCTGTGGTCCTCAAAAACTTTCCTATCGGTAAATGCTAACGCATCTATTTCAACCTTCCTCTGACTTGTTACCTTGACAGCATCCAACCCTGTGGGTGTCCCCTTTGTGTCCCTGAAACACTTCCTTCTGTAACCCCGTGTTCTTTAGGCTTTCCGCACTCCTCTCTGGCCACCTCTTCCTGGTTTCCTCTGCCGCTCCGTTCTCCTCACTCCAAGTTTGATCAGGTGACAAAGGCGCTTTTTTCCTTTTTTGAATGATAGCAAGATTTAGCGTCAACAGTTCAGTTTTGATATGTCATCATTTTGGTAGCCAGAGCAGTATTTTTGTGATATGTTTCAACGTTCCCTTTATATTTCCCCTTATTTTATTTAGATGAGCGGAAAATTCAAAGATTAAAGTGTTGTGACCCTGGTGACAAGAAGCATAGGGCTCGTGATAGAATTGAGACGGACAAAAGTAAATGGAACAGATGGAAAAGCGGTGACTCTTTCGCCTCATAAGAGTGCTTAAGGCTACATGTGTTCAGTTATGACAGAAAAGAAGTTTTTAGCTGAAGTAGAGTTGATTTATAATATTGTGTTAGTTTCAGGTGTACGGCAAAGCGATTCAGTTTTTATATAGTTTCCTGTCCTATACAGTAGATCCTTGCTGCTTATCTGTTTTATATAGAGTAGTTTGTATATGTTAATCTATACTCCTAATTTATCCCTCCCCCACCCAGAAAAGAAACATCAAAGAACTTGTGCAAAGTGCAGTAAACACATCATCAACGATTTAATCTGAGTCATGGTCTAATTCAGGAAATGATAATAATTACAGCTTTCTAGGAATAGAATTCCTCTTCCTATTATTTATAAATTTTTTTTAAGCATTCAAGTGTATAATTTTCATTAAAGTTTTTGCTTCCACACGAAAGGAAGGAGAGTCGATCCAATGAGTAAATGAGGAATTAAAGTCATTATTTTTTCATACTGTACTGAAGCTTCAGTGTACAAAAGACTTGCCTAGAGACTTGTCAAAGAGGCCTAATTCCATCCCACAATTCAAGACTGATTCTCTAATTTTGAAGTAGATTGCAGGAATCTTCTTTTAACAAGCACCCCAGGTGATGCTTCTGATACATGTGGTCACGGAGTGCACTTTGTTAAGCTCTGTGTTAGAGAGTAATGTAAGGGCTGTGCTGAGGGAGAGAGGGCCCAAGATGGTGGAGCAGTTTGAGTGGGTACCTGGGGGTGACAAAAGACAGCCAAAGCTTCAGAAGAAAAGAACTTTACTTCGTAGTCCAGATCCCAGCAGCACTGTATACAACACAGCAGGCATTTAATAAGTATATTTGTTAAATTAATGAATACTTGAAAAGGGCAGGAAAACGTAAGTGAGACAAAAGAACCAGAAGGCTTTGGGTTTAGAATGAATGACCCAGAGGGCGAATCTGGCCACGTGCTCCTGATTTTGAAGGGCAGGTAATACTAACTTGATTATGCTTGTGTGCAATACAGTTGAAATGTGAAGATTCATGAATCTTTAACTTAAATTTAGTCTTTACTAGATGCCAAATACTATAACATTTTTATATTTATGTTATAGTAAAATATAACATTTAAGTAAATGTAAACATATACATTTTTACATACCTGATCTCATTGAAAACTTTTTAATGTTGGATAAGAGAGTGATGGCCTGAAGCATTCACTGCCAGAAGTTGTACCATTCTAACTTCTGTCACATTGCAAATATATATATAAATGTTCATGTATTTCACATTTTTGAATAGTAGTAATTTATGAGATGTAAAAGAAATAAAGCTACAAAAAGTCCCAACCATTACAAGCTTATTATTTTTGGCGAATTTTGGTGAATACCATAATATCACTGATTTCTGTGAGGGTGTTTATAGGAATATGGAAAAAGATGGAGCTCTTCCATATCTTATTACCGTGGGCAAAATGAAAAATGCTGAAAGACTTTTTGATGACAATGACAAATGCGAACTTACCTGTACATGTGTAATTGTATCTCTCTTTCAAATTGTTTCTGTAGGCATTAAAATTCAAAATATTAGTTAGAAACAAGAAAATAGGAACCTTAAGGGAAACCCATGAAAGAAAAGGCTGTGACAAGCATGGTCAGGTAGAGGAATGTGAGGAAGAGGAGACAGAGCAAGAGGAGGAAAACGAAGTCAAAGGACCAGAACCAATGGATGTGTCACAAGACAGTTCAGTAAAGGACACAGAGTCGAAACGGGTCGTTGGAATACCACTTTTCAGGAAAAAGAGAGTGAGATGATGCTTTGTGAATCTCATACAAGTGACTGAAAAATTGTCTTACTTTCTTATGAGCTGAGAACTTTAAAACTCTAGTCTATGATTTAAAATTTGTTTGGAAAAACTTAGCTGTGGAAAAGAAGTTTTAGAAGTTGTTTGTCTCTTTTCCTGTGTTAGCTGTTTGATAAAATTTTTTTCTCTGTGGTCAACAAATATCATGTGTTCTTAATGTAGTAAACATTGTGCAATGTACAGAAGATAATGTCTCTGCGCTCAAGGCGATTCTGCTGTCAGAGAGGAGAAAAACACTGTATGATCTAGTCTTTTAAGTTTGTATACAAGTCAGCATGACAAATGGTTTAAGAAAAATATTAAAAATTAAATTGGTCAAGAGAAATGAAAAGTTCAGGGAAAGCAACTGTAATTTCAGGAATGACTTGGTAAAGTGTATCAAGCAAAGTCCACAGAACTTTCTTTCTCCAGTTTTGGCCCCACTTTCCCTGTGTTGGTGCAAGCCTTTGCAAAGCTCCAGCTTTACATGCTTTCAGATTCAAATCCAGTAGAAGGCCTGTCTGTCTTTCAGCTGACAAAGCACATCCTTTCTGTGCACTGGCTATGCTCCAGGCATATGCATGTCCCTGAACCAGTTACTGTTGCTTGGGGAACGCAGAGCTCTGATTAGCCAGACCCAGTCCACGTTATCAATCCTTAAGCACATGGATTGAGTATGCGTGAGAAATGTTTTTTCACAAAAGACACTTTGGAAGGGGCCAATAGAAGCGTAGAGGATATAGATGCTGGGCTGTAAAGAAAGCAAAAATATACTATACAAAAGAAGTTATTCCAGGTCATATTGGAAATACACTTATTCATGACTAAAGTTCCTAAATTTGTATAATTCATGAGACTAAACTAAGACCTTTGGGATAAAGGAAATAAATAGAAATAATTGTCATCCTTAATACTTACTACATTAATTGGGATTTTAGGGTTAGATTGTCTCATGTTAGCATTAAATACTATCATCATGGAACATATTCACATTGACCCAACCCATATAGTTTCTAGGGAGACAATTTTATGAAAAAACTAAAATCATTGACTTGAAAGCACATTTTCTTTATTGGAAAAATAATTTTTCAAATGATTAGTGCAAAAATCTGAAATTACTCCTTTTTTTTTTTTACATCACAAAGGTAAAAATAGCTATGGCCCTCTCTGATCTTGTTATTTATACTAAAGCTGAGAAGTTCAGAAGCTTTGACCATTCAAGACTGTATCAACAGTTTAATGAAAGTAATTCTATTGGGGAGACACAAGCCCGAAAACTTTCAAAGTTGAGAGGTAAATTCTTATGATTCAAACAGATGATGTGTTTAAATAAGTTCTGTTCACCAAAAAAGTGTCAAAATTGGTCAATGATGTTTGCAAAAACTATGTTCTGATACAATTTCAACATATGTAACATGACTTAAAAGGGGTTGTATGTCTCAGGTCACATTAAGTTTTATTTCACAGAACTCAACCATTAACTTAATTCTTTAAGTCATGAAATTTTGATTGAGACTATCCAGTATAGACACTTTGGTGGGTGGGGCTGGGATGAGTGGTTTATGTAAGGAGAGTGGTGAGTGACAAGGCTGCAGAGGCAGGCAAAGCCTATTACAGGGAACTTGAACTTTGTCCTGGAATCAGAGATGGACAGGAGAAGGTTGAACTCTCAGGGTGGGTATGAGCCTCTGTGTGTTTCTGATCAGGGTGACAATGCCTGCAGGGAGGAGATGATAAAGGCTTATGGTGGTGAGAGTGAAGCCAGGATGAACTTCGTGGACTCAGTGGGCATGTGAGAGGTAGAGTTAAATAGACCTGAAGGCTGTATCTCCAAAGTGAAGAGGAGGGGAAAAAAATGGCACCCAGGCCAGACTGCCAGATGGCTGTGCACCTGCAGAGGTACCATTTGTCTCTGAGCCTTTTTTCACTGTCTCCTGATTCCAAATCTGAGGTGGGTTATTCTGCTTGGTGGAGCCCAAGCTGCAGCAAGTCCTGGGAAAGAGAATGAGAAGCAGACCGTGTCTCCTTCTGAGACCTCCATGTCGGGAAATACCAACTCTAAAAGGGATGGTCTGTTGGGAAGGGAAGATTTTTCCCTTCACCCATCTTGAGTTCTTGTGGCTGCACTAATAATAAAATTGACTCAAGACATATTAACAGGAGAAAAAGAAACACATTTTAATTATGCGCACAGAGGTCTTGTAGAAATGGGACCAAAGAAGTGGCCAAAGCAGGCAGCTTTTATACTTTTTAGACGGAGAAACTGTACATTTGTGAGAAATTGACAGGACAGAGAAACTTAGGTTTTGGGTGCTCAATTAGTGAGGAATCTAAACAGAGTTTGGGCTTGGGGTGGTGAATTGAAGGCGTCACAAGGTTAGTTTATCCAGGCCTCTTGGCCCTGAGTTGTGTCTTTGGTCATAAGGGGGTCCTTCTACCTCCAGACGCAGGGAGTGCACCTTGCACATGAGAGTCTTATTTCCTGCTTTCAGACAGACAGAAAGGATGGTTAAAGTGTCCCGCTTGCATTGGCTGTTTTTTAAGTAACTTTAATTTAAAATATCAATATGCCATTGAAGCACATTTTAGGGGCAGCCTACCCTGGGCCCCAACAGTTAATTAACTTAATAACCAGAGTCAGGGTGACGCTCCAAATCCTTTTTAAAAATTGCAGTCGACAGTCTTATGTGGAAACACCATGGCAAAAAAATTAGCACCTGCAACGGACTTGAGAAAAGCTGCTGGCTGTTTGGAAACACAGATTCTGATATATTTGTTGGCTAACCTCATTGGGCTGGCCACCGGTACCCAAGGCTTTAGCTCATCTCAAAATACCTATTAGAAAGATTGTGGATATTTTAGGGCTTTTTGGTTTTTGTTTTAAACTGAGGATAGTGGCCAAAAATCAACTCAGTGGGTCTAGATGACGGTAAAACAGAACAGAGTAGAATGGAATGGAATACAATAAAGTGAAATGGACTAGAAAAAAGAATAGAGAAAAGTGTATTGTGTGCAGTAAGAGTAAGTATTGTTGTTTTATGAAACAACCAGGTATGTGCGGTGCGGGGTTATGATATAAAATATATATTTTTTACTGTGAAATATTGTCAACAGAGTTTGAATTTGAATGACCTAGTTTACCAGCCTCCATCCACTATTGGATGGATTTTGTTGTTGTTCATGGGAACAGGACTTCTGGGCACAGCAAAAATGGTTGTAATTCTCTCACTGTCCTCACATGCAACACTTGCTGAAAATTTGAAAAGGGACTGAGTAGTTCTGAATCGTCATAAAACAGCATCACCATTTCTTTGCAAAGAGTATAGAACATTTTTCTTGTACCAAAAGTCACTAGTAAATAATGTTAGAGCAAAGATGTACTGTAAGGATGCCCATCATTATTAAAAACACAGTAAACATCATTAAGTTCATAGTAGGGAAAAATCAGAAACAGAATTTTCCCTTTGTGTGAATACTTCTCAGTCACTTAGAAATAATGTGGTAAGTGAATAGTATTGAAATGGAATGATTTTCATGTTATTTCAGTAAGTGAGAAAATGGAAGTTTATAAAAGGGAATAAAGAATATGATTTAATTAAAAATAAGTATATACATATGACAAAATAATGGAAAGATATATGCCAAGAGGGTATATCAGTGGCTATTAATTGAGTGATGAGATTATATGTTGATTTATGTTTTATTTTTTTCTTATTGGATTTTCTCATTTACCTGAAATGAACATGAATGATATTTGTAAAAATAGCGTGTTTAATTTCTAAAGGTCAACCTCAGAAATAACAATATCCTGTTATGTTAAGGGTCCTTAGTGATCTTTTGTGTTTGTCACTTGGTAGTTGGATAAATGAAGCCCCAGAAGAGTAGGTGTTTTACCAAAAGGTAGACGTCTAGTTTAGGACTGGATAAGGGATCATGACACTTGTACACACAAAGTGCATTTATGAGTAGCTTCGAAATGAACTTTTTCTCAAGGAAAGTATAACTTCTAAAAACGAGTGCTAATGAAGTTAACAGTAACTGTAATTTTTTACTTCACAGTGCTTCTTAAAGAATAGCATGCAGGATGAGGGTGGCAATGATTCTGTTCCAGTCTGACTAGTAAACATAGTGGACGATCGGCAATGATCATTTCTTCCGTGACTGGTTGCCATATTGGCAGGAATAGTTGTGGGAACAGAATCTGCTTAGTGAAAGAATAAAAACCCTGGAGAAACACAAAGTCTGTGTTCAAAAATTTGAGGGATGTCCTGTGGTAAATGGTGTAAATTAGTTTTGAATCTTAAGTGAATTAAATAGAATGAATAGAAACATGTATAATATAGAAACATAAAGAATATATATAGAAATTGAAATAGACTACTGTGTGTGTGTGTGTGTGTGTGTGTGTGTACTGCAAATGTAGACCTTATTGCAGTAGGGATAACATTTGAAATAATCAGAAGTATTGGCAGGTAGCAAATTCTCTTTGAATGCAGGGATGCAAACAAAGGTTGCATGAATTTTGGGGAAAGATATTGTGGTGGTTAGGGCTGGGAGCTGAACTGGATAACTTTAAGGTCCTTTTCAGCCCTGAGAATCTGTTAAATGATAAATGGCATCATATAGTTTTATATGACTTACATGCGATTTTGTCCTAATGTGAAAATCAAACAAAAAAAGGACAAAGAGGGAAAGATAATTGGGCCTTAATAAAATGGAAGCATTTTATTTTGGAATTTTATATATTTTCATGTCAAGGTGAAATCAGTTTGGATGTGAAAAAAATATGTCGTCTAATTGTTTCTTTCCCCAAGTGAATAATTAGTATACATAAAATTGTATAATAATAATTATTATTAACTTTTTTATAGCAGTGAATTACAGTGTCAAAGGCGTGGATTTATCTTGATTTCCATGAATTGCAAATATTTTTGCCAAGACAACACACATTAAAATTACTGAAACTACTGTAGAATTTTATAATATATATAAGATAATATATAAACCTAGTAGTTTGCTTGCAATCTTTCACAATGTTATAATAATATATTTTTTAGCCAATGAATTTATTCTTCACACCAGGAAGTTCATTACCAGAGTATATCCCAAAGCAACAAGAGCAGACTCTTCTAATTTTAATCCTCAAGAATTTTGGAATATAGGATGTCAAATGGGTATGTTATACTGAGCTTTTTGCAAAAATAATATAAAATAAATTCATTTGTGAATTAGTGAAAGATTCATGAAAAGAGCTTCCTATGAAGAATTTTTGGTGCTGAATGTTTTGGGGTCAAGCAATGATGAATCATTGGCTTCAAGAGTTGAAGTTATTCCTGAATGGGTTGGAAAGGGTAAGTCTGGGTGAGGTTGGAAGCATAGAGGTTAAATTCATGAGAGTTCACATGGGAAGTGTAGGAAGGGAAAAAGGAAACCACAGATGGACGTAAGAGGACAGTGAAGATTTGCTAAGGGCCCCTCCAAGTTAAGTGACTTCTGCTTTTTGTGCTTTAATTGCTTCCGCACTCATAGACGTGGAAAGCGAGTAAGACGGGATAGCTTTGTTACTTGTCCTTACCAGACTTTCCCTGTTCCAAATTAGTCAGATGGCACTAACCTGTCAGGAAGTGTCAGGCGTTAACCTTTCTGCTGCTGAATTGTGACAAGGCTCATAGGTTTTTGGAGAGGGGGAGAGCGGGGTCAGGATGCTACGGGGTGGTGGGGTCAGGACGGCAGGGGCGGTGGGGAGTGGATGGTGGTACCACATACAGTAGTAGCTACTTACCAGCCTATATGGAGCTATTTCTGTATTTTTAACAAGAGTTATTTTTCAGCCTGTTTCTTATTTTCTCCTCAAGTGGTAACTATACCTCCTTAGACCTGAAAGCTCATGATAACAGCTAGTGTCTTCCCTTCCAGCGTTTAATGTACTGATTTTCTTTATTCCCATGTTTTCTGGATGCTGACATATACATTGCTATTCTATAATCTATGTCGTGTGACATTTTAATTTCTTAACTCCAAGCTATAAAATAATTTACAGATTAAATTTTGAAATTCACCTTCATAATGTTCATACAGACACTGCAGAAGAAAATGTTTAAAAATCGTGATGCGTTAATTGGCTAAAGATGCTTGCTCTTAAAATGTTTGAAGACATATAACCCATGATTAGGTTTCAGTAAATTATTTAACTGTGTTTCTTGGTATACCCTCTGTTCCCTGACAATGTCAAAATGCTTTTTTTCCCTCACAGTGGCGTTGAATTTCCAGACCCCTGGTCTGCCTATGGATCTCCAAAATGGGAAATTTTTGGATAATGGTAATTCTGGATATATTTTGAAACCGCACTTCTTAAGAGATACTAAC
Organism: Camelus dromedarius; assembly: GCF_036321535.1. Classification (NCBI taxonomy): domain Eukaryota; kingdom Metazoa; phylum Chordata; class Mammalia; order Artiodactyla; family Camelidae; genus Camelus; species Camelus dromedarius. The sequence goes on along the minus strand of NC_087460.1, from coordinate 11,612,711 downwards.
TCAAAGTTTAATCCAAATAAAGCAGTGTATGACAGTAATCCAATTACACTTACAATAAGGGTAAGATAAATAACTTTCTCTTTTACCCTTTTTGATTATTATTTAGGCTAGATAGTATAAATTCATATTTTGAGTTTCATTGATTTTCTTTAATGCCTTTTAAGTTTCTCTTGATCTCTTCGGGTACTATAGGAGGGTGGTATTCCAGCATCCTTTCATATCTGAACAATGTCTTTCTGTTGCCTTTTTGTATGAATGAAAAAATTCAAAAACTTGCCTTGTTCTGGTTGTTCTCGGCTAGAGGAACCAGGTCTAGTTGTTCTAGAGAGAAGACGGGCTGAATCAGCCACCCTCTAAGATCCCTTCCTACTCCGCACAAATCTCCTTGCTGCATTTCTGGTGCTCTCCTCGCTCCTTTTTTAACCTACCTCCCAAGTGGTTCTTTCTCTCTTTCATCCGTGGGTTCCTCTTTCCCTACCTGCCCCTAAAATATGTGTGTGGCTTAAGGCTTTTTCTTCATCCTCATCTCAGTCTAAATATTCTCCCCGTATTCTTTCACATGCACTCATGGCTTCAGCCACAAACCATGCTCAAGTCTTTGATCCGCCCTCATTTTTGGACTACAAAGGCATACTTTTAATAGCCTGCTTAGCATCCCTGCCTGTTTAGTCACTGCTGGGTCAGACTTAAAATATGAAAGCCTGAACATCCCTTTCTAGGCAAATCCACTTCTATTTTATTTAAATTTCAATGAATGGAGTTGAATTCATTGAGTCGATTAACTCAGGCTAGAAAATTGGGAGCTGTTCTTCCCTTCCGCATCTCTTTCATTTTCCATCTCTAAATTCTATTGATCCTACTCCTAAGTGTCTTCCTTATCCATTCTCTTGGTCTGATGTCATTTGCTGCTCCACTTTTTTTTTTAGGAATGTGTTCCCTGTTATCACCTCTATTCCTTTGGCTTCCTTCCTTCCTTTCGGGTCGCTGTCCCAGTCATCCTGATCCATCTTCCGTAGATCAACCAGAGAGATTCTGCTGCACTGCTCATCTTACTATGTGGACCTAATATTTGTCTCTTGATCGCTTTCTTAGTCTGGCCCTGCCCTACTTCTATAACCCCATGTCTCACCACTTCCAGCCCTTCAACCCATTCTGAAACCACGTGGAAGAGTTTTTTGTTTGTTTGCTTGTTTTGGTCCGCAATGGCGCCTCCATGTACTGCATATGCTGCTTCCTTTGACTGGACTGCTCTTCCATCCTTCATCTGCCGATCGCGTTCGGACTCATTTTTCAAAACTTTGAGTCACTTCTTTTTGGAAGCTTTTTCCTCTGCTAAGTTGCGCTTCTTTTTTAATTTTCTTCTGTTTTTGCAAAGCACCCTACACATGCGTACATTATGGCACTTAGCACACTGTATTATAATTCCTTATGGTTGTACTTATCTTCCCCCCTCACTTGTCTGAGGGTCCTTTAAGGATAAGGACTGTGTTTTGTTCAACCTTTATCTCCAGTGACTGACACAAAGTATATGCTCAATACACGTAGGTTAATTGAACGAATGATCTGTTTTTCAAGTTGAGAATACTGAAGAGAATCTGTGTGCTCTTTTGTTAAGAAAGTGAAGATGGAAGATAGCTAGTATGCAGAGATGTTTACAAATGCCACCTGTTTGTATTCTGAGAGGTCTCAGGCAGGGGCATAAGTCGCGTGGTGTGAAAGAGGCAGGGTTAATAATTTTTCTCAGGAAGCTGCTGCCATAGCCACGTGGGTCTTTCCCACTTGCTCTTATTATTCTAGGGAGCTTTGTGATTATGTTGTGACTTGTGCAAATTGTGCAGGGCATGACTTGGAAATCAAAAGACCCAGTCTTGCCATTAGCTTTCTTATGTCCTTGAGGAAGACATTCAGCATTTCTGGTTTACTCTTTGTCTGTAACTGGAGAGCTTTGGATTAGATCAGCTATTTTCAAGCTTAGAAAAACTACGGAACCGTTTTCTAAATTCAAAATCTCATGCAGAAGACCAATAGACGAAAGCAGAGCTGTCTGGTTGACCACTAAGGGTTCTCTGTTTGACGTCTATCCTCTGCAGTGACCCCTAGAAGGGCTTTGTGAATCAGAGTGTACAAATTGCTTGGACAGTAAATCTCTAAATTCTATTTCAGTGCTCATATTTTATTATTATTATTATTTAGTTAGAAATGGGTTTTACTTGGCATGAGGTGCACCAAAGCTTAACCCTCTCCATGTTGATGAGGGTCTGTTACCTGCAGAGCTGATGTTCAGCTGTTAGGCCCTGTTATCAGGGTGCTAACTGTTTACGGTCAGTGTTCTAATTATGCTGACCCATCGGTGTCCATTCCATACTGGTTGTTACATATGTGCACAGTCACTCTGGTTTCTAGCTAATGCCATCGTGAGCGGATGTAGGAAAGTAAAAATCATACATGGGCACTTCTTGTTTTCTTTTCTCTACCTTCCTTCCTTCCCTTCTTTTTTCTAAACTTATTTATTTGTGCCTCTTTATTATAATCTTCAGAAATTGAAATTGTGTCTCAATTTTTACATTACTACATTTTGCAAATTGTACACTTCAAATACTGTTTTTTTTATTCGGACTTCCATTCCTTAAAGTAAAGCAAATCTTTGCTTCAACAATTTGCTTGACTAATAATAGGCTAAATAAAACTATTATTGATTACTTTGTGAAGTGTTCTTCTGCTATCCAGTCCCTAATATACATATGAAATAATTGATTTTGTCAAACTCAGGTTACTTTCCATAATATAGACAGCAATGGATAAGGTAAAATTTCATTATAAATTATCCAAACATATTTTACTGTAAGAAAATGCTGTTATAGGAAATTATGTGGTGCTTTTTCTTACATTTCAGAAGTAATAGTCATAGTTTTCAATTTTTTGCTGTATGTATACAATATGAATTTGAACATAGTTCATGTTATCACAGTGACTCAACCTGAATTATAGTAGAAGGGGATTATAACAGTGCTTTTAAGCAATGGTTTTTAACAGTCATAATAAATACTTCTAAAATAAAAGTATTTGTTGGACTATACATCTTGGACAAAGTGGATTCTACCATAAAAACATATTGGTAAAATGGAATAATTTAGACATGTTCCTGGTATTCATCTATTGATACTTGAGGATAAGAGAGTTAAAATTTAAAATTTGCTTTATTTTCCACCTTCAGTTATTTTTGTGGGAATTGACTTAGAGTCTGTCATGTTTTCTGGAAAAAACATGTTTTATTTTGAAAGTAAGAAGTGATGTGGTTTGATATTCTGCTAAATGCTTGAATGCAATTATTTTGTCCAGCTCATCAGTGGTATCCAGTTACCTCCCAGTTCTCATTCATCATCTAACAAAGCTGACACATTAGTGATCATAGAAATTTTTGGTGTTCCAAATGATCAGATGAAACAGCAGACTCGTGTAATTAAAAAAAATGGTGAGCTCCTAATATATTTCATTGAACTTCTATTAGACTTCTTGTTGGAAAGCTTAAAATTATATATTGATAGAGTTTTAGTATATATTTATTATTCATAAGGCAAAGGCTTAGCATGAAATTCGAGATGCCCAAAGTGCTATATGAAGCAAAAATAATTCGATAATGATTTAATGTGTTGGTTAGATATATTTTAAGATTACAGATACAAAAATGTACCTGGCCTGAAAAGTTAGGACTTTTGTTTTCATTTTTACTTCCTCTTTATGTTTCCCCATTTGGCTGAATTAAGAGAGACATTTTGATGGCTGAAAAATCTACCTAGTTTCTAGCCTCTGTGTAAAATACAGAATTTGTGATTTTTTTCTAATACAGCGTGTTATGTATTTTTACTTCACTGCTTGAATTATTTTAGATCAAAGGTCTATGGCTTCTGACTCAAGCTAAGAATGCCATAGAAACCTACTCATACAGTACTTGGATTCATAATCCAGTCATTTTTGCCAGAAGGGCAATGTAGGAATGGAAGAAATGACTTTGGTAAGACTTTCAGTGTTCCAGCATCCCGTGATATTATTTCGTGTAATACAGTACTGACATTGTTATTTCTTCCCTGAGGTTGAAATCATTAAGGAAATTAGGAAAATATAGATTCTTGGGGTTGACTCTTAGTTGGGATCACCTGGGAAGAGACCTTGGAACTGATCCTTTGAGTCTAGCATCTTCTTTAAGTGGATATTCCCAAACTGTAGTGGACTTCATTTCAGAGTCTGGAAATCTGCTCCAGGCTCAACAGCACTGACAGAGGAGCAGGAGCAGTTTATTAGTCTTTTTCTTCTTTGGTGATAATCCCCCCAAATGTCCACCGTTTACCTCCTCCCAACCCCCCGAATATTCCTCCAGCACGGCCCCTAGTGCAAAAAGCCATGAAAGAAGTTTCGGGAAGTTTTTGTTATTTCATCAGATGATATCCATGGGAAGGGATATTAGTGATGACTTACTGCCTTATATGGCACCCCTTAGAGTGGAAATGGCACAGTCAAGAAATGGTAACTGTTAATATCAAGAAACTAATAGTAACCTATCTCTTGAGCTCTCCATCCCCCTTCCTCACATCTTCATGGAAAAATGCACAGAACATTAATTTATTCAGCTCACCACTGTAATACTATGACTCTAGCTCCCCTGAGAAATTTGATTACATCCTTGGGTTTTATGGGACTATCCTTGCAGAAATTCACTTTGGTTCATTAAACATTACTAAGCCCTTTATGTTGAAAGCCTGGTGCTAGGTGTCCAGAAACTTAGATTCTTTGTTTATTAAATGCATTCTTATGTATGTCCAAGCTAATTATGTTGTAGATAGTTTACAGTTCAGTAGGGAATGTGAGATATAAGTAAAACTATTATAAAAAAGAGTCATTAGTGCTTTAAAGAAAACATAAAGAATTGTATGGAAGGCAAATTTAGAGATGGTTCTTGGAGAATGAGTAGAATTTTTTTATGAAGCTTGGAGATAAGGGGATTGAAGTCAAAAGGAATAACACAAATGCTAAAACCTGGAGAAGATAAAATTCAAACACGTTGGTGGAAAGTAAAGATGTTCAAGATGGGTGGAATACAGGGTCTTAAGAAAGATTAGGGTGAGATAAAATGAGAAAGTCATATGGGGGAGAGTCATGGAAAATCATGAAAGTGATGATAAGATATTAGAAAGTTTCTTTTCTCTAGAAAATAAATTAAAACTTCTAAATGTATATAACACTAACAGAGTTGAGCATTAGGGAGATGGTGTCTGCAGACTAGATAGGAAGATGTGTGTGAGAGGAAATGAGAAATACAGTAGAGTTGGGATATGACCTCGGGGTTAGAGGATGTAAAAGTCAGGTCATAAAGAAGGGCTGTGGCATCAGAAAAGGAAAGGAGGACGTATGGGAGGAAGACCAGCAGGAACGGGAAGTTCAGAGAGCAGGACAAGAGGGTTACTAAGCTTACCTCCTGGCTAGTGGTCGTGTCATGAAAGACACAAGAGTCTGGGCAGAGAACAGCCACATCTGAGTAAGCCGTGGACGTGATCCTTCAGTTTTGATCATGCCAAAGAAAACTGTATTTCTGATGATCGAATTTGGTATCCTGGTTTACTTTTTCTTTTTTCACTTTGACAAGTCAAAGGACTTTCTCATATGATTTTGTGTGTATGTGCGTATGTGTGTGTATGAAAAAGAAAGAGTGTGTGTTTATAGTGAAGTAGGGTTGGAGGAGAAAGAATAAATTAGTATAAGAATTTTGTGCAGACATTTTGCAGTGTCTATAAAGAATTGACTTTTAAACCTGCCCGTGTACTGCATTGAGTTATTTTTCTTCTTAGGGCAAGGTAATAACGGTCATTATTCCAGCACGAGACAATTAGTTTACTATTTTCATGGGCATCGACTGCATCCCAGACTACCACCGACCAAATGTGCACTTGTGGCCACAGATACACCATAGAAAACATAGATGTGGTATAATTGTCACAAATTCTTCAATATTTCTTCAAACATAGCTCAAAGGACAAACCTATTGACACAGTAGGTGTAGCATTTCCTTTGTCCATGAAAAACAATACGTATTATCTTTTTCTGAACCTCTGAGTCTTTATTGAGTGGAGTGTATATTTGACCTGGATGTGAATTTCCTGATTTTTTTAAATTATGCTTAAATTTTATCTGATTTGGGTCACATCGTGACACAATTTAGATTTCTTGTTTGGAAAGAAAGTGATTGGGACGATCTATTTTGCTAGAGATACAAATTACTCATCAACACAGCAGTCATACTGCACAACAATTAAACATTTCTGCTCTGTAACCAGACTCCATTTGTTTGAATTCCTACCCCACCACTTAATGGCTATGTATGTGAAACCCTCTGGAGTTTATGGAACATCTTTGAGGCTCAGTTTTCTCATCTGTAAATGTGGATAGGAGTAACTGTGATAAGGTTGTTGTGAAGATTAAATGAGATTATCTACTTCAAGTTTTTAGAATACTGCCCAGCAATTGTAAACACCCAGTAAATACTGTTATTGTAATTATTATTCCTTTCTCATTGGGTACATAAAAAATTTAAGTGCGCTAAAACACAAGCTTTCATTATTACTATTAAAGTGTTAAAAATAAAAACTTTGGAGAACAGACATCCTGCATTGTCCCCTAGGGACAGTGTTTATGATCGTTGATTCTGTCTATTCCTTTATATTTCAGCGTTTAGTCCAAGATGGAATGAAACATTCACATTCATTATTCAGGTGCCAGAATTGGCAATGATACGTTTTGTTGTCGAAAATCAAAGTTTATTAGCGGGAAATGAATTTCTTGGGCAATATACTTTGCCAGTTCTATGCATGAGCAAAGGTAATATTCCTGAAAGTAAGGTGATTGTGCTAATATTTATATAGAAATTGGGTTTACCAAAGATACGCTTTGATATACCAAATAGCTCTCTCTGTGATAGTCAGAGGCGAAGAAAATTTTATTTATTGACACCTATTTTCTCTCAGGGGAATTACAGAAGTGCATTTTGATATAGGAGGTGGGGGTGGGGTGGATTGCCAGGAAGACTAATTAGACAAACTTGGCCTGAATGAGAATTTCTTTACATGGATTGCAGCTCTTTAGTTTCTGTTGAGAGTAGTCACGGCTACCATGGAGCAATGACGGGTGGGAACCCCACAGAAGGGAGACGCAGTGACTCCTTCTCTGGCCTGAGGAGACACTGGGAGCCCAAGACCATCGTCTCTTGACTCTCTCCAGGGCCGCCTCTACACTGCCGTCGCCTTGCCGGGGTGGCTTCCCCTGTGCTCCCAGTGACCTTGTCCCAGTGTGTTTACTTTTCTAGCACCATCTGAGACGTCCCCAGGGAACAGTCTTTCTCAAGCAGAAGGGTGGTGGCTAATTTTGGAGACGCTGGGCTTTGAGGGAGGGGAAGCGTGAGTGGTGTGGTGTTAGGTAGTAGGAAGCCAGAATAGAAGCTTCTCATGTTTTATTTTGGGGGAAAATTAATATCCATGATGGACTATAACGATCTAGGCCTTAGTCTTTATGTGTGCTTGGTAAAGTTACATTATTTCTCAGTGGCACTCTTGGGGCCACTGCTGATTAAGCTGTTTTTATTGTTCTAATTAGGTGTGATTCCCTTTGCAGGTTACCGTCGTGTTCCTCTGTTTTCCAAAATGGGTGAGAGTCTTGAGCCTGCGTCCCTGTTTGTTTACATTTGGTACATCTGATAGCAGTTCTCGTAGTGCCTGACATCCTGTTAGCTACGCATCGCAATAAAACAGCTAAAATGAGTGTCCATATCTTTTTTCTTCTTTTCTGATGTAAACTAAAACAATTATTTACAAAAATGGAAATATTGAGCAAACGCGCTTTTTAACTTTTAACATTTTTAATTGGTAGAATTTACAAGCTTTAAAAATATGTCTGATTGTATAAGATATGTTGCCAAATATTGGGCAGTAGAAATGCAATGCGAAATCTTAGGGTTTCAACTTCTAGACACCCATTCCTGCACGTTGGGAAGGAATTAGATTCCCAGGTGCTTGGTGCCTTTTTAAATCCTGGAGAGTAATTAGCCCCTGCACTCTCAGACTGGTTCTCAGATGCACGGGCTTGGGTACCCTGTAATTACACAGACACTTTAATGAGTGCGTGTAATTGTGACTTGCATTCACACTGTGTATCTATCAGACTCCCTATCTATAAAAGAGATCTGCCATGTGGACTTACATGCTTGGATCTCTGAATGAATCTGCAGTGTTTCTGAACCTGTACCAAATGTACACTGAAGACTGTCTCTTGGTCAGAGATGAGGTTCCTGTGCTATTTCATATGCTGGGCGGCTCACCATCAGCAGGACTTCACTTGACTAAACATCACAGGTAGAAGAATATGGTTCAGTATTACCTGTTCTTCAAAAAACCCAGGCATATAAACGGTCATTCTACCCCTTTGTTGCATGGTAGCAAGGTGAAAGCAGGGGGCCCTCATAGGTGTTTGTTGAAATTAAATCTGAATTTATAACTAAAATAAGAAAATTAACTATTATCTGAGATGTTTACTAATGTATTATCTCTTGATGACCAGAAAAATACAAAAAACCCATCTACCATGTTTTACTAGTATTGTATTATCAGAACCAAATATTTAAAAGAAAAATGCCACTAGGAATTCCAATATCAACCCCATAAGTAGTAAGATGTCCCAGAGGACTCAGTGCATGATCATCCGGTGCCTCCCTCACGGGCTCTCGAGATTTAAGATCAGGGTACAATCTTCCCTGGAGGGACGCCTCTACTTTGCCAGGTTACAGATGGATCTTATTTAAATCATTTATTATTCAGCCTAATAACAGGTGGGATGTTCAGCCCATTAACCCAAGGCTTTATTCTTCTCTAAACTCCTAAGGCCTTTTGAAGATCTGAAACTCCATGAGATTGAAAGACTTTGATCAGGCGAGTTTTGCAAAAGTGTTCATTAATTCTGCAGCAGGAAAAACTTTGATTTCTCATTTATACCCACAAGTTTTGAAATAAGGAAGAAAAAAAGGATGTGTTTCCTTTTCTCGCTTTTCTTCAGGTACCACTCAAACTCAATTCATTCATTTTGGAGACCAAATCTTTCACTTTTTAATATTCCATACTACGTCAGAAATCCAGTTTTGAAAGGAAACATTAAATTATTTTCTTTCCTGTCCAATAATCTTGCAATGTTTTACAACATCTTTGGTTCCACTGTTATGTGCATTATTTACGTTACCCTTTACATGTAACTGTAACTATTATTATTATCATTTTCTCACAAGAACCTTTGATACTACCAATGGAAACTGCACAGCCAGGGGATGTTCTCACACTAGAGAAGGTTGGAAATGGTGAGAAGCCTGCTTTGACTCAAGCTTTCTAAGCCCAAATCAACAGTAGGTCCTTTTCCAGCACCTTTTCACTGAGACACTCCATGGTTTTTCATTTGTGCCTCTCCCTCATTGCGATGAAGAATCAACTGTGTGTGTTTCTGGTGGTCTTTGGCTGGAGGGCATTCACATGAACCTGGACTCTTCCCTTTGTAACACTCACTACCTTGGAGGGATCAGCGTGGCAGGAAAGTTTCGTTATGTTGTTAATTTTGACCTTTTCTCTTTTTTCCTGCTTCTGGTTGTTTAGGGCCTCAGATAGGAAAGATGAAGAGCACGCTCTCTGCATGCAGACTTACCCTGCCTTGTTTGGGAGACGGTGGCCACGGGGGGCCCCTGATGCTGGTTGCCGAGAAGTGAGGTTGCCCCATTTTGAAAGAAGTGCGTGGAAGCTCCGTGGGGCAGGGGGAGGGTATGGTGCTTTTGAGGGATGCAGACACATGCACCCCAGATTGTGCCTCCAGGGGTTCCACTCAAAACCTTTATCAGATCTCAGGGCTTATTTGGGAGCCAAGGTGGCAAGAAGCTCATGTTGTGGATTAGGATAGAAAACATGGAATTGCTTACTTTTAGTGAACGTTTTATTGAGAGAATTTATGGACTGGATTCCATTTTTCAGGAGTTATTAAAATTCCATATTTTTTGGTAGTGCATAAACATTTGTTGAATGATACATCTTTCAAAGTAACAACCCTCTGGAAATACTTGTACCAGCAAAGTATTCTTATGATGCATTCTGGGTTCTAAGGCCATACAGTTTGAGCCCTCCGTGACAATGCCTCTGGCTGGGTGAGATCCAGTGACCATGAATTGAGTGGTGGTGAAGAGGGGGAAAACTACAAAGAAGTTTCTCTCAAAAATTGGATTTAAGAACTTCAGGCATTTATGTTTGGTTTTTCTGATAGAAAAATAATACAGCATTCTCTTGGAGCTTACTAACCCTCAATAATAAGCTTATAAGTGGATATGTAGGTTCATATATTTAATTCAAATTTTAAAAACTCGTTACAGATTTACTTAGGTCTCAAAGTACTTGATGAGATTTACTTATTTGCTTGTCTTTTTTTGGAAAATACATGAAAAGCATTGCATAACTGTAGGCACACAATTAAAATGTGAATGCATGTATGATTTAAAAGACATTAAAATTAAACGTCCTTTTAAAATTTTATGTACTGAATTTTACACAGTCAATTGGAGAAATTGATTTCTAAGAAATCAGTGAAACTTAGAAAACCAAGAAGCACAGCCAGAGAATAAATAACTATAAAAGACTGATTCTGATTTCTCTTTGTGTGTTTAGTACACCACGTTATCTTTGGTAACAAAAATGTCCTGATCTATTGTGATAGAGAGGCCCCAAGGTGAAAAAATACAAGTAGTTAATGAATGCATATGTCCACAGCAATGGTCAAATCATACTGTTTCCTAGTGGATACCATTTTTCTTCATTGAGTGGGACACTAGAGAGTTGGATATTAATTGCTCCTACAAACGTGGTTTTGCTCTTCACGATAAGCATTAAGACATGTCCTTGGAGCTCTGTGACTTCATCATATACAACCTGAAAAGGGATAGAAAATGAAAATATATATCAGATATGCTTAAATGTATCTTAATACTATTGCTTTTAATGAAAATATTTGCATGCTAAATAATATCTGGCACCTTGGAATGGATAGGTTAATGTTACTAGAATCTGTCGCTTCTAACTCTAATCCTGAAGAGCTAAAGGTTCTGCTAACATAGAGAGGTTTAATGACAAAATATTTCTCTAAGAAGCTGAGAATTTACTCTGATTCCATTAGTAATTGTCTATCCCAAATTTAATAAGACTGTAAAATCATTCTCCATGAAGAAATTTAAATACCCATCACCTTTTAACTGTCCTTGAATTTACTGTGCAACACGGGACCTTGAACACTATCTTTCTTTGTTGAAGGCTAATGAGGAAAGCAGACCGATCTCCACGATTTCCTTGTGTTAATTTAATGTAGAGCAACAATATTTCCTTCTACGTGTGAAGAAGTCACTGTACGGTGACTTTAATTTATTTAAAATTGTTTAATTTTTAGTTATGAAAATACATGCTCATTAAATAAAACATGGGGATGAAACAAAAGAGAATAAATGAAAAAGGAAGAATCTGTATTTCTACCATTAGGAGGTAATTACAGTTAACATTTTGATGTACTGTTTGTTTTCTATATATAATCGCTTTTTAAGAATCTGAGCTGTAATTATGCTGTGTGTACAGTTTTATGTCTTGCTCTTTTTCACTTACTAGTCATATAAATATTTTTAAAGAAGAGAGCTGTTGAACTGTATTTTATGATATACAAGATGTAAGTCATAGGCATTACCACCGGGTGCCTGTGGTGGTAAAGAAACTTTAAAAGTGTAGTACTATCCAGAAATTAGTTATCCATCATCAAAGGAGGGGAGAGCTGTGTATAAATCCAACATGGTTGCCATGGAAACTCCTTATAACACATTTACAAAAAGAGTTTCATAGGATGGCACGAATTTGCTTGCTCTTTATAGCTAAGCTACAAGATAGACGCATTCTCTATATGTGCAAAAACAGAATCAGAGGAAACAAGATGAGAGGGAAGTTTGTTGAGTCCATTGCGAGGCCTGCTCGGTGTGTATGGATGTGGTCGCTGGCCCACTGCACCACATCTGCCTACCATTTATGAACCCATTAGCAATGAAATTTCATTCCAGCTCAATCTGTTAGCTGCTCTGAACAATGATTTACTTATCAAGTAAATAATAATTCAATCAAGTGACATGAGATACAATGTAATATGTTTGTCCAGCCTACCCTGCTTCACGAGACAACTCCTGGCTCCCTACTCTTCTAGGCTTTTACTCCCCCATTCCAGACAGGAGATTACCTTTTAAGTTTATTCAAATGTTTATGCTCATTCAAATGATTCCATTGAATTTATTGAGTTCCCCTGGATAGTAAAGGATTTTAAGGACTGCCTGAAAAATTTCAAAACCCTACCAATGTCATTCATCTTCTTTAATTGCAACAGGATGACCAGTGTGAACTCCGTGAACCACGTTTATCTCAGCCTGAACGCTTGTCTCCCCAGGACTTCGGGGTAAGCTTTTCCTTCTCTCCACAGTGGTTATTCTGAACTGTCTAAACTAGTCTCCGTTTTCCTCCTGACAACACCTCAGCCGATGAACTCATCTCCTATTTTACAGAGAAAATAGATGAAGGGAACCTCAAAGTGTTACTGTGTGTAAAGAAAAATGGAATAACCCTAAGAATTAGGCTTTTGGAAAAGTCTGGCTTAACTCTGTGAATCATATAAATTAGTACTAAAGATGTAAATTTCTAAGAAACGTATCAATGATTTATATTTACAAGAATCTGTTGTCAACTACAGATCTTCCTTGATTTACAATGGTGTTGAATCCTAATGAGCCCATGATAAACTGAAAATACTGAAAGTCGGAAATGCATTTAATACACGTAACCTACCAAACGTTGTAGCCTAGCCTTGCCTAGCTTAAATGTGCTCAGAACACTTGTCAGCCTACAGTTGGGTAAAATCGTCTAATACAAAGCCTCTTTTATAATGAAGTGTTGAATGTCTCATGTAATTTATTGAATACTGTACTGAAAGTGAAAAACAGAATGGTTGTCTGGGTACAGAATGGTTGTCAGTGCATTGGCTGTTCACCCTTATGATTGTGGGGCTGGCTGGGAGCTGTGGCTCCCTGCCGCTGCCCAGATCAGGATGGAGCATCCTACTGCATATCGATAACCTAGGAAAAGATCAAAATTCAAAGTGTGGTTTCTACTGAACACATACTGCTTGTGCACCATAGCAAAGTCAAAAAATTGCAGATTGAACCATCATAACTTGGGCACCATCTGTATGTGTTTTCTCATTTGAATATGGTGATCATAATATTTCCCTTTTAGCACTATAGGGAAGAATAAAATGAAATCATGAATATAAGCCTTACTACAAAGCCTGGTACATGGTAAACACTAATAAATGATAGCTGAAAAAATCTATCAAATACACACAAAAAGAACAGTCGTTCCTTGGTATTTTCCCTCAGTTGACAGGAGATAACAGTTGTAGACAAAACTGAGTCTCCTAGGTATTTAGGAAGCCAAAATTCTCTAATAAGTGATGTCAGGGATTAATTGCCTTCCCGGTTAAGATACAAACATTTGAAATCCAAAGTTTATATTACTTTAGGGATTTCTTTTTCCTGTGCTTTATTATGCAAAAGCTATTTTCTTGAAAGTGACTGAAGTTTTATAAACATGCAATCATTGTACATCATAGATGATATATATCTATTTTAATTGCTTTACTGCATCTGTAATGTTAAAAACATAAGCACTTTTTTCTTGCTAGGCAATGAATAATTAGTGGGTAGTGCTAGAGAAGTACACAGATGATTATATTCTTTGAGACTTTTCACCAAATGACTTAATATGTATTCTGTCTTAACAGAAACAGAACCAAAAAATGCACAGCTCTTTTAATTTCACTTCATAATACTTTGTATCCATAGGCGTGTGTCAAGTCTTCACTGCCGTCTGACTAACACTGAATTTGTAGGTTTAAAACTGTCACATAAGTAGAAGAATGTTGTTTAGGGTGATTAGTATCTATTAACATATATAAGCATTCACTGTATGTTATTTGACACCAGGGTCTAGTAAATAATTCTGAAGTGTATTTGAATGATGGCAATGGGAGAAAAATGACGTGGAAACTGAACTGTGCTTCGGGCTGGCGGGACGAGGAGTGGGAGATGGGACGATGAAGGGAAAGTGCAAAGCCAGCAAGACCAGAACTCTAGGGGTGGAGAGAGGGAGGGATTACGCAGGATAGCTTATTGGGGTCAGTACGGGCTTCGGAGTCAGGCAGGTCAGGACTTGAAATCTAGTTACATAACCCTGGCCAAAATATTTACCTCAGGGACTCAGTGTCTTCATTTATAAATAGAGTTGTCCTGTTATGAGTATCAAATGAGAGGACAATATAGTCAACAAGAGCCACTGCTTCCTGAGTGTTCCGCACGCCTCCCCCATGCTGGACCTGCATGGTATTTCACAGCATGTAAGACACGTAGAACGTTCTCGTTCCACCCTTTCTAAGCTCCCCTTCATTCTTTACAGTAGGATAATACCTAAGAAAGGAATACAATGTACGAGATACATGGGCTATAACAGTATAATTCTGTTTTAAAGTAAAATCTGTTTTCCTAATAAGTCATTAAAAAAATGATGGTTTTAACCAGACGCCAAAGGTAGTGGAGTAGAAAGAGCAATGGCATAAACTGCAGGGTCCTGCTCTAGAGCACCAGGAACTATGTTTAATAACTTGTGTTAGCCTATAATGAAAAGGAATATGAAAACGAATATATATGTATATAACCGAATCCCTGTGCTGTACACCAGAAACTAACACAACATTGTAAGTCGATTATACTTCAATGAAAAAAAAAAAGTGCAACGGCATCGCAGTCAGAACCCCAGCTCTGCTTCTTAAAGGCAGCTCCCTGAGCCCCCGATGGCCAGCCCTGCACCGTCCTGAGCCCCGTCATGTCGACCGCAGGGGTTTGCACACGACAGGGGTCTTCTGCTGGAAGAGCCTGTTGGGACTCACTCTGGGAAAGGTCAGGTAGAGAAGCTTGGCCCTGTATCAAAGCTTTAGTGTCTGAAGGGTGGATATGAAGGGACACTTGGCAGTGCTCCTGACCCAGCCCCTCTCAGGTCTGGGTATTAGGGCGAGAGAGGAACATGAATACAAATTGAAAGGACTATTTTCATGAAAAGCTCTGTAAGACATTGGTGATGCAACGTGATATCCCCTTTGTATTCCTCTAAGAGATTTATACAGAACGGGGAGCAGGGGCATTCTCTCCCACTTGCAGAACACTGCACGGACCTGGCAGTTGGAGAAATCCCAGCTGTGCGGAGTGGCTGCTGTACTCGGGCAGCAAAGCGCGGGAGAAGTGAAAAACAAGGCAGGTGACACGTGATGACTTACTGGGCTCCCTAGAAAGCACAGACAGTTGGCCCTCTGTATCCATGGGTTCTGCATCCATGGACTCAGTCAATCATGAATCAGAAAATATTCGGGGGAAAACTTTTTCAGAAAGTTCCAAAAAGCAAAAGTTGAATTTTCTGTGCACTGGCAACTATTTACATAGATTTACATTGTATCAAGTACTGTAAGTAATCTGGAAATGACTTAAAGTATACAAAGGATGTGCATAGGTTATATACAAATACTATGCCATTTTATAGAAGGCACTTGGGCGTCTGTGACCTTTGGTACCCTCCGAGGTCTGGAACCAATCCCCTGTGGACATGGTGGGGTTAGGGATGACTCTATAAGGTACTGCCGAGAATGTACAGAAATAATTTAGGGATTTGGCACAGAGATAGGGACCTATACAGCAGCTGAGGGGGAGAGATAGTAAAGCCAGAGTCAAAACAAGTGCACTTTTTTTTGCATTTCTTATAAATAAAGATTCTTGTTGTATTGATACAGACACACAACACAATGGGAGAAAAATTAAAATATTGTAGGTTTTTTTTCTCATGACTTTCTAAATTCAACCAGCTTCCCTGCCAAATTTGTTTACATAATGGTCATTACGGTGAAAATAGTCACTAACCCACGCATTAATTCACATTTCTGCTCATTTGAGTTATGTGTAAATTGGATTTTGCATAGACTACAGCCCATGGACGATTGTTTTTGAAACAATTTTAAATGTGTTCAGTGTATAGACAGTGTGTGTCCAAGCTGCGAGTATGGGCTCGTGGAGAAAGCATTGCAGTGATTTCTAATCAATAGGCCATGAATGTATGAGAACTCAGAATTATTGCAAGCCATCAGGAAATTTATGGGCGCAACAAGCATTATAAAATAATCTCCATGCATGTGCATTTACTGCTGTTTTTTATAGTACATATAGCTTGAAATCAATAAAACACAAATTTATTTAAACTCCTGAATTGTTAGTGGCCTTTTACCATTATGTGTTTCCTTAGATTACAAATGCTGAAGTACAGCATGGAATCGGAGAAGCTTATTGGAACTGATGTGGGGGGTCCTGTCCACAGAGAGCACGGAAACTAGTTGACATGTAGTTGGAAGGTGTATATCTCTAGCTGTTGACATCATGACAAATAATAAGATGTCAAAATATCTTTCCTTGCTAAATTATGTATGTATGAGAATATATACACATGTTTGGTAGTTCTGTGTTTCATACACATAAAGTATCACTTATAAAACTACCCCAAATATTGAATTTGACAAATCTTTTTAGAAGTAGCTAAGTTTCAAAGATACTAAGAAAGATAAGACATTTTCCTTGTCCTCAAGAAGTTTTCAATGTACTAAAAGAAAAAAAAAAAAACGTGTAGGACTAAGCATGAGATGGTAAGCGTGGTGTAAGAGGTAAGGAGGAGAGAGTGGTCCAGAGTCTGTATCCGAGATGAGGTTCTGGTTGGCCGAGAAGGGCAGGAGGATGAACGGCTACACGCGCTCATCACAGAGGACACAGGGGTCATTCAGGCAGTGACAAGCTGTCTGAAGTGACCAGAGAACATGACAAAGCAGGGGGCAATGGAAGGGCATGAGCAAACAAACGTTCCTGACTCATCTGTGTCAAAGGTGCAAAAGACGTTTAATGTAGAACTGCCTTTTCAAAACACGCTGCTAGACTATTTGGCATTCATAGGCAAAAAAAAAAGTGAACCTCAATTTAAACCTTACATTTTATTCAACAATTAACTCAAAAATTAGATATGAAATGTAAAATTGTAAAACATTTAGAAAAAGTACAGGAGAAGAATCTTTAGGACTTAGTGCTAGGTGGAGTATTCCTAGACTTGACACCAAATATGCAGTCTATAAAGGAAAAAAAATTGAGAAATTGGATTTCATCAAAATTAAAAACTTTTACTCTGTTAAGACCCTGAGAAAAAGATGAAAAGACAAGCTATAGACTTGGAGAAAATATTTGCAAACCACATACCTGACCAAGGGCTAGTATCCATGGTATATAAAGAATCTCAAAAGTCAACAGTAAAAATGCAAACTAATTAGAAAATGAGCAAAGATATGAAGAGACATTTCATCAGAGAGGATATGCAGATGGCAAGTAACCACGTGAAAAGAAATTCAGCATCATGAGTTACTAGATAAATACAAATCAAAACTACAATAAGGTATAATTCTATACCTTTCAAAAGAACTAAAATTAAAAATACTGATAACACCAAATGCTGGCAAAGATGCACATACATTGCAGGTGGTAGTATGAAACAGTATTAAAAAAGAGTATGGCAATTTCTTGAAAAACTAAATATGGCACTACCATGTACCCCAGTAATTACATCTTGAGCATTTGCCATAGAGAAATTACAACTTACATTTACACCAAAACCTATACATCAGTGTTCACAGCAGTTTTGTTTGCAATAGCCCTAAGATTAAAAATAACCGTGAGGTTCTGTAATGGGTAAACAGTTAAAGAAACTCTCATACCTCCATGCCATGACTACCACTTAGCAGTGAAAATGAACAGACTATCGATACATTCAGCCACTTGGATGCATCTCTAGGGAATTATGGTGACTGAAAAAAAAGCCAATCTCAAAATGTTACAAATTGTATGATTCCATTTATATCACATTTGAAATGACAAAATTATAGAGCTAGAGAATAGATTAATAGCTTCCAGGGGTTGGGGATGGGGTGCCAGGTGTGGCTATAATAGGGGAGGCACCAGGAATCCTTGTGATGGAACATTCTATCCCGACTGTGGTGGTGGTCACACAGACCTATACATGTGATACAAATGCATAGAACTAACACACACACACACACACACACACGAACACACGTACAAGTGATGAAATCTGAATAAGGTCACTGGATTGAACCAACGTCAACTTCCTGGTTGTGATACTGTCAGTAGTCATGCGCAGTGTTACCACTTCAGGAAAGTGGTGAAGGGTGTTTGAATTCTCTGTATATTATTTCTTCCAACTGCTTGTGAATCTACAATTATCTCAAAACAAAATAAACATTTAAAGTATATAAGGATGGTATTGCTCCAAGAGACAACTCAGGAAAATCACTGAGTCAAATTTTAAGGGCTGTGAATGCCATATTTAGGATTTTTGGACATTAGCCAGTAGGCAATGAGGAACATTTGAAAAAAGTCAAATAGGAGAATAATAAATATGAGTAGTTTTTGACACTTAGATAGAAATTTGAATGATTTAATTGAAAAACACAAGATAGGAGGTGGAGAGGAGGCTACTATAACAGCCAAAGTTACAAAGACCTTAAAACAAAGAAGTAGCGACGGGACGGAGAGGAGGTGATGGACTGAAGAGGCAGGTGGATGCACAAGAAGCACTGACCAAACGTGGGGATTGGCTGGACACGTGGGGGCAGGAGAGGGTGATGCCATTAGAAGGTATCTTCTGAAATGGCAAACAGGAGGAAAACCCAGTTTAAAAGTGCCTAGGAGACATCTGGAAAGCGCCCTTTAATAATCAGACAGAAGTATAGGTTAAAAGCTTAGGAGAGAAGCCAGGGTTTGAGGAATAAACTCAGATGCAACCTATATACAGGTGGTAAATGAAAATCTGTCGATCCATAAGATAATTTTGAGTGTATATATCAAGAGAAGATGAGGGTACATCAGGGAACTCCAGCAGATAAATATTTCCAGACGAATTACAATGAAGGAAAATGAGGGAGTGGTTAGAGAAAATAGAAGGGAATTAAGAAAAGGTAGAATGCAAGAAGCAGAAGGGAGGTGTCAAGAAGGAGGGCACAGCCAACAGCGCTGCTGTCTAACTGTTTGCGAGAGGAGAGCCTCATGGCTCACTGCACCGAGCAATTAGGAGTCTTGATGCCATTTGAATAAAGCAGCATCACTCAAGGTCAGAATCCACACTGCAAAGGATTAAGAGCGAGGAGGACAGTGACGAAGTGAGAGCAGGAAATGTGAGTTAATTTTGCAAAAGTCTGGAGGAGTTAGTGAGGGAAAGAAAATTTGGATGCTTCAGGAAGGCTGAGTTGAGGAGTTTGTCTTGTTTTAAGATTTCTGAGTTGAGGATTCAGGGGATGAGACAGCCTTAAGAAAAGGTGAGCAAATAATCAACTGAGCAAGGGTCAGAGGAGATGAGGAAGGATGGAAACAAGAGAATAATGTAGGGTTTGCCACAGAAAGAATCAGAGGATTGGATGTTCAATCATATAATACAAATGAATTAGAGAGCTGTATATAATATAAATTAACTCTGATTTAATTTGTATTTTGTACTTGCTTTTTTGTTTCAGTTTTTCAAAGGAGATTTTATATGATGGTTAGACCATGATAAAGTTATCAGGTAAGGAAAACCAGGTGAAGAAAAATAAGGTTAGAGAAAGTAAGATAAAATTGGGGATAACGTTTGTAAGCGAAAAGCATGCCATGGACTCTTGGGCTCTTGCTGGAAGCTAACCTCAATTTGAAAATTGATTCATAAGTGCTTTGAAAGCAGTATCTGTAGTTTCCAGTTCCTACAGCATCAGGAACAGTGATCAGCATACAGTGGCTATTTTGGGAAGTGTCTTCCCTTTATGGACTGATGCTGCCAATTACTGCAGATTTTGCATATTTGGTTGCTAAGCTGAAAAATGGTAAGAAAAGTACAAAACAACTGGACGAGAGATGAATCATACTTACAATTTCATTGTAAGTGGGGTCGGTACATTTTGGAACAGATTTTGTTTTCCTCCTACGAACTTCACTGGGATATGGTAAAAGATAAAATTCAGCATGTGCACTGGGCGCCGAGCCATCTGGGAGATGCTGCAGAGGAAAATGGTTATAAATATTAATGTGTGTGGCTATCAAAGAAAACAAATGCACAGCTACTAAATATCTAGACCAAAGGCAGGATCAAGATTTATTATAGTCACTGTTTATCAGAAAAATAAGGGAACAATCAAAAGAAATACATCATTGCTCAAAAATAATCCCAAAATACAGTTTAAAAGAGGAAAATCATCCATCTTGAATGTTGTGTCAGAGAACTACATTTAAAAGCCCATTAAATATAATTTACTTTCATTTTTTATAATGAAAACTAAATTTGCATTTTTGACAGAAATGGTCAAGAGATGAAAATAAGCCATGGGCAGAGACAGGAATTGAGCGCCTCAGGATACTGTACACCACTTGAAAATAAAAAAATTCCCGTTTAACACAATAAAATATGATGCAGCATTTCATGATAAGTAAATGTGTATTATATCACATTTAAAAACAGAATTTAATTAAAATCTCAGTTACAACTACAACTTTAATATACTTAGAAGATTTTAAGATAGTTTTAATGATTTTATGGTCTAAATTACACTAAAATATATTGGATAATCCTTTTAAAATTGTGTTCTACGGAGCCCCCAAATTGCCTAGGCTGCTGACTCATGGTTGAATCAATGACACCAACCCCCTCCCTAGTTTGTCCTGACAACCCTTCTGCCCCTCAGCTTCCCCAATCTGGCTTCAGAACGTCTCTCCTTTTCCACTCTTTTCAATACGGATATTTTTATTTCTTAATATGTTATTTGAAGAATGAGTACTCTGTTTTAAAATCTGGAAATCACCATACTTCCAAGAAATGGATTCTATCTTTGGGACCAAATGGAGAGTAAACTGTACTAAAACTGTGAATATCTAGTTTGATAAAATGAGAAATGTTTGTGTAATTTGTATTTAAAGAGGATGATTTAAAAGTCAAAATTGAGGAATTAAATGCTTATCTTGGCGAATACATTTTAACGATTAAATCAGTAATTTTCAACAAATATTTTCATATTCTGAATCACGGCGACAGTCACATGTGAACACCCAGTGCCACCCCCAATGACACTAGCTTTAATTTTACATCTTTCTGTGGCATTCCAAAAAGCATACTGGAAAGTAAGGAAATGTGATATATATTATTATAGGGCTAACTTTTATTCCATTCTAATTACATGGCAAAGATTATGTCATTAAGAAAATCTGGCTCTTTATTATTATTTACAAATTAGATAGAAGATATCTGGACACGCCCACATGTCAAAGTGCTACAACTGTCAAAACAACTGCTGCGTTAGACGGAGCTCAAGGTAGCCTTTGCCTCGAAAACCTCCCCCAAGAGGAGGAGATCTGAAATGTATCAGTGGCATAATGGAATCTTCAGTGACACCGAAAAACAGTGCTATTAATATTTGAGAGAGTGGATTTTGTGTGTGTGTGTGTGTGTGTGTGTGAAGAACTAAGGGAGCAGAGTGTTTCTGCTCTGTGTAATTGTCTTGTCTACCACGGGGCTTGAGGATGCCATACCTATAATCAGTGTATGCTCCATCGTGGTGGTTCTGGAAATGGACTTTCTGGCTGCAGTCTGCGCCCCCACGTTTGCCAGCTGTGTGGCTTTTGGTAGGTATCTGAACTTTTCAGTGGATCAGTTTCCTAACCTGTTAAATGGGGATCAAGGTGATACCTATCTCATAGCATTCAAAAGATTAAATAAAATAAACCACGTGAGTACAGTGCCTGAAATAGAGTAAGAGTGAATAAATGTTTGCTACTATTTTTATTTTCTGTAATTTGAACAAGAATACATTATGCGCACTGATTGGACGAGGTCTCCCTAATGTACTACGACATGTGAGCAGGGTTTCTCAGCCTTGGCACCATTCACATTTGGGGCCAAATAATTCTTTGTTGTAGGAGGCTGTTCTGTGCACTGAGGATGTTTTAACAGGATCACTGACTTCTGCCTACCAGATAGCACCATCCTCCCAGTTGTGACAACCAAAAACGTCCCCAGACATTGCTAAATGTCACCTAGGGGGGCAAAATTGGCCCCAGTTGAGAACCACTGATGTAGATGACTCCCAAACAAGAATCTCTAATTCGCTCCTAACATCTCAGGCTAGCGACCTGTAAATATTTCCACAGGCACCTTTATATAAACTCTAACCACAATCTATCTTCTATCCTTTTTCACCACTCCAAGACAGATTTTTCCAATGTGTTAATTTGTATTAAATGATACTATTTCTTTTCTCCAGCATCTCCCCGGTCATCGATCTTCAAATCCAAGTACGTGCCAAGATCAATATCCTCCCCTTTTGCCCTGGTGCATCTGCCACCACAGATTTTTATTCCCTAATTAATTATATTAGGCTTTAATTACTTTTTTTATGCCCCAGTCTTCCCACTTTATTCCTTCATCCACCCCGTACATCATCACTGTTGTATTTAACCTTCCTGTAAAGCTACTTTGATCCTGTTGGTTTACTTCTCAAAACATTCAAGGATTCCCTTCTGAGGAATAAACTCCCAATCAGAAGGGAGGGGAGAAAAATTTTGTATACCAGCCTTCACCAAGCATTTAGCAACTAAAGGTTTGGGTTTCTGTTTCCAATTAGTGTCTTTGACAAGACCCTCGAATATCCTGGAGCGTTTAGAATAACAGAACAATTGAAATCAGGGATGCAGGAGATCTGAGCAGCACACTTCGTCTGCTCAGCAGCAGCAAATGCAGACGTAGATTTCTCAGGTCTTTGACAGAATCCTTCCTGCTGCTCTCCCCCAACCCCCCCCCAAATCAGCTGTCTTAGCAACATTTTTTTTTTCTTTTTTGACTGGCACTATGTCCCGCTCCTTAAAGATCTCACCTGATTTACTGAAGAAATCACTAGCTCTTTCTTCATCAATACTTCTCATTTCACCTTTTGCCCTGATGTTTATGTGAATTAAACTTTAAAATGATTAAATAACTCCTACTTGTCTGTCTTACCCTAGGATTTTTACTCTGGTAGCATTTTAGACCTCTACAAAGACTTAGCACTTTGGGGACACAAAGTTCTTCGTCTGAGGCTTAGTCTAAACAAGAAGTTTTCTCGTGTCGCTCAGAGGACGTTTTATTCACGGTGCGCTGAGGTCAAGAAGCACTCCCACTTTATTCCAGAATTCTGGCTAATATTTTTTACTATGCTCAGAAGATGATGTGAAGTCATCCAAATTTCATTTTGTCGCTCATACTAACTCCAAATTTTATATATTCTAGATTTTCTGTTAAAATACTTATTTTCTATGTTTGAAAATAGTTTTATATATGTATTAGCTTCCTTATAAGAAATTACTTAAAAGGAAAACCCAGGTCTTGTTACCCACCTCCGCTCCCCCCACCTTTCCTTTAGGCTTTGCTCCAGTGTTTACTCACTACTCTCCTACCCTCACCCTCATTTCCGTCTTCCTAAGCTTTCAATATACTTCTGAGACTCCAATTAAAAATTTAAAATCCTCACTTGAGATTGGGCTTTCCCGTACTTTATTCATGTCTCCCCTTTCATAGCCAAGGCTTCCTCTCATAGCATTCCCTTCCTTCCTGGAAGTCCTGTCTGTGGCGCAGCACCTGACAGACAGTGAGTACTAGATAAACAGTTACCAAATGACTGAGTGAGCGAGCTATTTAGTCATAGTGCATAGCTCTCTGAACGTACTTCATGGCTATTTGTTGAGTCATTATTTATAATACAATATAAAAAAAGAAGTCTTCCTAAGTTCCCAATATTTCATTCGTGTAGTTTCTCTTACTTATTGTGTATTTCTTACTGTAATACCAAGCAGCACAGAGCCCACCGCAGGGTAAGGTGGATGTGTCCTGGGGGCTGTTTCCGAGGTCTGTCCCAGGTGCTCACCCCGAGTGTTCAGCTGCTGGAAGGCACCCCTCTGCCCGAGCTGCTCTTCCCGTGCACGTCGCTGCATCAGGAATACTCGAGTCAAGGTCTGTCTGTTATATCCAATACCCTAATGGCCCACTTCTAAAACTTTTGACTTTATCTCATCTCTCAGATCATGTTAGACAATTAGACTTACTCCCCTTTCTTACCCCATCTCGTTCCTATGGGAGCTAGGTTCGACTTGTACCATAAGTACTTGTGCTCGGTCTCAGAACGACTCCGTGGTCACCATTCCCTCTACGTGGAGACGTGAGCTCTGACTGCTGTCCTCTTTTCCTGAAGCCTCGTTTACTCTTCTGTGATGGTCCTCCCCACCTCTCTGGATTTCTCTAACTCATTAGAAATCTTGACAATAAAAACAGCAGGCTATTTAAATCTCATTCTAGGAGCTCATGATGACCTGACAACTTCTTGGGGGCCTAACAGATGGTGGAGTGTGAACTCAAGTCATACTTTTGTGCTACATTCCTGTGCCCCCTCTCAGCCTCCTACAGGTTTTCTCATCCATGTCCCTCTTCGTGGAGTACATGGAAGAAGCAGAAATAGGTACATTCACTTCAACTGGAGGAGTGCCTTGTGGGGACCCTGGCGTGGAGGCAGGGGGCTGCACCCACTTAAGCACCACGCACTCCCTGCAGGGGAAATAAATATGTCACATGCATGTTTGCTGCTAGTTTTTGAAATATATGTAGGTGCTTTTGTTAACCGAATTTTAATATTTAAAAGCACTACTGCATTTACAGTAGTTTAAAAAACTATTTTGTATTTAAATCTAAAAGCTAGCAAAAGGACTTTAATGATACCTGAGAGATCAATTTTTTTTTTAAGTTTAAAAAGGGGTCCCTTTAGATGAAAAGATTAGAAATGAAAGCTTTAGGAAATTCTTAGCATTCACTGGTGGAAGACTTCTTTCTCAACTGGAGATGAAATATAGGGGATCCTTGGCTTAGTCATTACTTTAAGTTATAAAAATTAAAATGTATGTATACTAACAAGTCATCATTTACAAGGTTGACTTCTAAACAGTATTGGTAATAATTAAAAATACCAATTTTCTGCCTCCATTTCTTGTCGCAGACTGCAACACAGCATTTCAAATGGTTTTCGGTGCTACTTTGGTTGTTCGTATGGTGAATGAATAAAAGTACCTTGAAAATACAGTTAATTTGTCAAAATTGAGAAAGAACTAAGCAGTAGCATGTTGGTATTAAAAACAAAGCACAATATAAACCATTTGTAAAGTAAATAAAGCCATCTCACATTGTAGGGCATGCCAGCAACCCTGCAGTATTTTCATATGAGTGTATGAGGAAGATATTTAATTTTCACACCTATTAATAATAGCTACCACATAATGAATATTTACGTTATTTAAAGCGCTCTCTTAAAATAAACTTTGAACCAGTATTGTCTTAATTTTATCAAAGAGCTTTTTCTATAAAACTTACGTTCTTAACCACTACCCTATATAGACTACAAAGTATGCAAAGGAAACTGTCAAATTCAAATTAAGAGCACCTTTTGCATCAAGTTTTATCAGGAATGTGATGAAGGTACATGGTTTAAAAATACCAGACACTTTGGAAACATCTGTAGATTAATTCAAGGTTTAATTGTATTTAATAGGTTATTATCTTCCTGATGAATAATTTATGAGAATTTTCCATCAAAGTTTTTTTAACTTAAATGTTTCCAATCATGGGATAATATAGGCTTTGGTAGGAATCGACTGATGATGATTAAGATGTGATAGGACTATCAAAACCAGAGGTCTATGCCAGAAACAAAGCAACATAATAAAAAAGCATTTTCCTCATCAATGCGCCTGCCAAATTGCAACTTTGGTACTCAGGCTAGCCATCCTGAAGAGCCATCATGGTATAAAATGACAATGTGGAATAAAAGTATAGAAGTATAACAAAGGTGCTTGTGAAGTATGGTTTGCTATATGCCTCAGTTAAAGAAATGCTGGAACGGTCTTTTCCAATTTTCCTGGGTGTGTTACTTCATATAGAATGGGATGATTTCAGGTCTTCATCAATTTAATTAGGGCTGTCTTCTGCTTCATTTCATACCAATTTAAGCCTCTAATAGAGCTCTTGTCATCAATAGGTGATTTCCAATCATCTTTGAAAGAAAGTCAACTCAAAAATCAGACTACCATGTGTGTAGCACTTTGGGTGGCCTGTGAAAGGACACAGAAAAGTGATCGAAGTTGTTTCTGCTTGCAAAGCAGTAACAAATTCATTGGCACGATCATCTTGTCATATATATATATATATATATACTTAAAAAATTTAATCCTCAGCTTGGTGTAGTTAACAGCTAGACAGAAGTCACAGGCTAGCAAATAGAATTCCTTTGCTGACACAATTCATGTGAACTGAATTGCTTCTAAAACTCCAGAATTCTAATTAAGATTCCAGACTTTATCACCTAAGTGTCTTGTGAAGTTTGAAAAGGTTTTCCATTTCTCAGTCTTAATAACATGTAACAAGGAAGGCATTAAACCTCATTTATTTTTCACAATCTACTCAATAGCAAATGTTGAAGAACTGTTTGTGAGTTAACTGGTAATTAAATTTTTTTTTTTTTGCAATTGCACTGAACCACTCTAAATGATTTCACATTTCTTAACCCTTAGCCTCTAGCCTCAAGTGCTGAGAAAACTCTACAAATGAGAGAGAAAGACTATGTTTTGTTAATGATTACTGAGGAATTGTGAAGAACAGAAGAAATACTAGAAGATTAGATTTATGAGGTTATATTTGACAGTATGAGGAATAGATGGATTACAAAAAGCAGAAACTAGTAATTTAGAGATAAAATCTAAGAGTTTTTTACCCACATACTTCAAATATTTGCCTTGATCCTGTCCAACTAAACAGTTTTACCATGATTTAAATAAAGACACAGATATATGATGTACACATATCAATAATTGGAGTGTTCTGGCCAATATGCTAGATCAGATAATCAGGACTGAGTTGTAAAGGGCTGGAATGATGATTAGACCTTTTGACTCCCTTTACCCATTTCACCCACCCATCCCCACCTCTGGCGGCCACCAGTTTGCTCTCTGTGTCTGTGAACTAAGTTTTATTTTGTTTAGATTCCACATACAGGTGACCTCTGAGGGTATCTGCCTTTCTCTGCCTGACTTAGTTCACTTAACATAATGCCCTTAAGGTCCATCCATGATGCTGCAAATGACAAGATTTACTTCTCTGTTTTGGTTGAATAATATTCTGTTGTATGGATATACAACATTTTCTTCATTCATTCATCCGTTGATGAACACTTAGGTTGCTTCCATGACTTGGCCATAGCAAATAATGCTGCAATCAACATGGAGGTACACACATCATTCTGAATTAGCATTTTCATTTTCTTTGAGTAAGTGCTCAGAAGTAGAAATGCTGGATCATATGGTAGTTCTATTTTTAATGTTTTGAGGAACTTCCATACTATTTCCCACAGTGGCTGTTACTGATTTACATTCCCACCAACAGTACAGAAGGGTTCCCTTTTCTCCACATCCTTGCCAACATGTTATTTCTTGTCTTTTTGATGACAGCCATGCTATACACGAAGTGATACTTCATTGTGGCTTTCATTAGCATCTTCCTAATGATTAGTGATGTGAAGCACGTTTTCATGTACCTGTTGGCTATCTGGATGTTTTCTTTGGAAAAATGTCTTTTTAGATCATCTGTCCATTTTTTACTTGGATTATCTGGTTTTTCGCTGAGTTGTATCAGGTCTTTGTATATTTTGAACCTTAGTCCTTTACCAGATACATGATTTGTAAATACGTTCTCCCATTCATGCCTTTTCATTTTGTTGATGGTTTTCTTTGCGGTACAGCTATGTAGACTTCTACAGTCTCAGCTGTTTATTTTTGCTTTTGTTGCCTTTGCTTCTGGTGTCAAATCCAAGAATCATCACCAAGATCAATGTCACGGAGGCTTTTCCCTGTTTCTTCTAGGAGTTCCATGGTTTCAAGTCTTACATTCAAGTTTTTAATCCATTTTGAGTTAACTTTGGTGTATGGTATAAGACAGTGCTTCAGTGTCAGTTTTTAGCATGTAGCTGTCCAGTTTTCCCTGCAACTTTTATTAAAGAGACTGTTTCTCCTTATTGTATATTCTTGGCTCATCTGCCATAAATTTGTTCTTCTTTCTCAAGATTGCTTTGGCTATCTGGGGTCCTTTGTGGTTCCACACAAAGTTTAGAATTGTTTGTTCTGTTTCTATGGAAAATGCCATTGGAATCTTGATAGGGATTGATTCAATATTGATTGAATCTGTAGATTGCTTTGGGTAGTAGAGACATTTTAACAATGCTATTTCTTCCAACCCATGAGTATGGAATATCTTTCCATTTATTTTTGTCTTCTTCAATTTATTTTGATGCCTTATGGCTCTCTGTGTACAAGTCTTTCACCTCCTTGGTTAAATTTATTCCTAGATATTTAATTATTTTAAGTGCAAATTATAAGTGGGGAGATAGTGAGTGTCCAGAGCTGTTGAATCTTTAGAGCAATAATACTCAGCAGGAAATAACTTTACTCTTAAGTGAGACAGATGTGATGATCAAACATTTATCACTTGATCATTCTCAGTTTAGTATCAAGTATTACAGACAGCAGAATTTACAGAGAAAAGATATTCAATTATAAATATAGCTTAAATCAAACTACTCTGCATTGTGGCTTTTTTTTTTATAGTGACATACACTTAAGCAAACATTTACTTATTTAACAAACATGTATTAAGGGCATAATATTGTATGAAGCATTATAAAATACACAAAATATATTTCCCCCAGTTTTTACAATAAGTAAATTTTCAATACAATTGAAACTACAGGATGAAGAAAGATGATAAAAGTTTCAAGAGCTGAGATAAAGAAGTAAATATCACATGGATGGTATATAGAGTAAATGTAATAGGAAGCCAAAGAAGGAAAGATCACTAGGAGCAAGAGTGGTCCAGGAGCTCCAGAAAGGGTGACAGGTTTAAGCTAAGCCTGGAACTTGAGTTGGATATGGAAGGTAAATAGAAGATAAATAGAAAGTAAGACACAGTCAGTTAGAATGACTGATGTATGTTTGGTCAACAAGTAAAAAACCATCTAGAATATAAGTTTTGTATTGTGGATGGTGGATATAAAAGGCAGGTTATAGCTAGACTATGTAGTATCAAATGTTAGGCTACGAAAATTTAAATTTACAAAGACTCTATTAAAAATTTTATTGACATTATGAAGACGGAGTTTTAGGTAGAATAGATTAAAGTAGAAAGCAAGGAAAGGAATATCATAGCAGTCAACCAAAACAATCCACAGATGAATTAACAGAGAATATAGAATCAAATTTTGATAATAAATGTAAAAGGAAACTAAAAAGACTTGTTAATGATTACATATAAGAGTATTGGAATGAGTTAAAATACAGAAAATAAATTATAGAGGAGTTTTCATCAGGAGTTACTTGAGGATGGGGTAATGATTTTTTGAAATAAGCAGTTTAGAGTGAGAGCTGGATTTAGTGGAAAGTAGAAGACTGTAATTGTTGAGTTAAAGGAGATGGCAAGATATCAGAGTGAAATGCCCATGAGGCAGTTGAAAATATGTAAATTGAGTTCAGAGAAATATTAAAAGTAGAAATATAAAGTTAGGAATAATTCACATAATCTTTGAAGTCTCAAGACTGAATAAAATTTCTTAGGAAATTAGTTCAAGGTAAAGCCCTGAATACTGCAAAATCTTCACATATAATGGCTAAAGATGAAGTCAACATCTATTAAGCCACTATGTCCATTGTCTAGTTTAAATTTATAAGAGCCAAGGAGGCCTCAGAAAGAGATTTAGAGAAGGTTCAGATGGTGAAGTTTCATGGAGAACCTGAGAACAGGAAAGTTCTCTCCCATCAACCAGCTACTGTTTGATCGCAAGGCAGGACCTGGGAACCAGCCGGACTGGGGGCCAGCCAAGCCCATCAGGCCACCCAGCGTAGGCAGCTTGCCACAACAGAAGGACTGACACAGACTACATAGGGGGGCCCTCTAGAGCATACAGCTCTGCTGGTGACGAGAGTGGAGTGTGCTGCCGGGATGCACAGGGACATCCCCTCCAGAAGGCCACTTCCCCAAGGTCTGGAAACCTAATCAACCTACCAGATACACAGAAATACAGCAAGTTAGGCAAAATGAGGTGACAGAGGAACATGTTCCGAATGAAGGAAGAAGATAAAACCCCAGAAGAACTAAGTGAAGTGGAGATAGGCCATCTACCGAGAAAGAGTTAAGAGTAAGGATTGTGAGGATGATCAAACAACACAGGAGAAGAATGGACGCAGAGTGAGAAGTTAGAAGTTTTTAAAGGGATACGTAGAACATTGTTACTTTTATGGTCGGATAATGCCATCATCTATGGTTTATTTTCACAGCCCCCTTTTGCTATCTTCACCAAATCTACGCGTTGTCTCTTCTGTTCCAGCTAGCACCACAATTCACTTGGTGCTAAGCACAGCACTCATGTTGTATGTTCAATGCCATTTATAGGGTAACTGGCCAAGAGAACTGTTTCTCAAAGTGTGGTCCATGGACCACCTTGTCAGAGAACCTTCTGAAACGCTCATATGTGGGAGAAGGAGAGAAGAAAACAAGTCTAGAAACGAAAGAGCAGAGGAATCCATGAGACCAGGAGACGCCTGTAAAATGCAGATGCAGAAATCTCAACCCCCACTTACAGAATCAAAGTCATTGGGAGTTGCATCCAGGAATGCGTATTTTAAAAACAAGACTACACATACATACTGAAATTGTAAGACTTTTTTGAAATAAAAAATAAAATGTGATAAAATTTTAATGTGTGTGTGTGTGTGTGTGTGTGTGTGTGTGTGTGTATGTGTGTTTAGCCTGGTTTCCTGCTGTGTTTGACTACTTCTCCATCTCTTCTGTTAATTTTCCTACAGGAATGGTTTTCTGCCATTTTGTGTCTTATGAAAGGATTAAATGGCTCTCCATTTGAGATGTATTCTGCTTTCCCTGATAGTATGTGCTCCTCATTGAAATGACTTATTGTCCTGTTACAGTGTAAGAGAATGGTGTGAGCATATTCAGTACCAGAAGGGAGTCTGGCATCCTTGTTTACTTTTAGAGCCTTCGGGAATGCTCTTACTCTGGAGCAGGGCGGGAAAACTGTAGAAATGACACAAGACTAGGGGAAGCCACAAGACGAGGAGAGGCATCGCAATGCACAGAGAGACACACATAGAGAGACACTGCAGAAGTCGGTAGAAGACAGCATTCTAGAGTGGGCCACATGGGAAAACACCAAAAAGATCTTAAAACACATCTCTAAATGATCTAAATGAGTTCTTCCATGCTTCTCTGTTATAGAAACTGAAATACTATTTAAAAAAATCTTGGCCAAATTTCTGAATAACTGCATTACTTTGTCAGTCTCTGTTCACTAGGATTAATCACATTGTGCTGCTTTGAAAGGGAAACATTTTAGCAATTTTGTTTTAGCTTGTGAATTCACAGGAGGGAAGAGATTCTTAGAGCAATGCTCCAAAGATTTAATATAAGATAAACAATTCTTTTCATCAAACTTACTATTAAATATAGCAGACAGAACTGCAGGCAGAATAATTCATTTCAATATTAAAATAAAATCAAGCACAACTTCTTCAGTCTGATTACTCAAGCATGTGAAAATACTAAAGGCTAAGAAATAAATAAGAATTAGTTACAACTTGAAATGAGCAAAGAAAATATGTTGAGAATTTATAGATAGATTTATTCCTGTCACTTACATTATAATGTTTTCTGTGCCTTCAGATAAGCAGAAGAAATACCACAGTCGTTTAAAAGAAGCTATGAAAAATGCAAAGCTTGAGAACTTTGTTGTGATGATTTTGGAAGACGAGAAAGACCTTAGTTCTTAGTTGTCCACATTAGAAGTAATTTAACATTCTTTCATTTGACAAAGTATTCATTGAGCACCTTCTATATACTTGGCCCAGATTTAGCCGTTGGGGTTGCAGCAGTGATTCAGGGCAGTGGAGAAAATAAAAACAGGAAAGGAAGTTTGGAAGTGCCAACCAACAAGGGTGGTTTTGCAGTTTTACACATGGGAGGTGAGAGAGGACCTCACTGAAAAAGTGCCAGTAAAACATGTTTAAGACATGTGAGATTGAACCATGGAGAATTTGAGCCACGGGCCTGGGAAGAGCCTTCCAGGTAAACTGAGTAGCAGGAACAAATGTCCTGGGGCAGAAACATGCTTGCCATATTCAAGGCGCAGGAAGAAAACCACTGACGCTGGTGTGGAGTGATTCAGGGAGTTTGTGGCAGGAGGTGAGGTTGGAGAGGCCAAGAGGGTCCATACTTGGCTTTCACTGTAAGTGATATGAGACTCCTTCCCCTGAGGGCTATGAGAGAGGAATGACAGGATCTGACTTTTATTCTCAAAAGAATATTCTGGATGCTAGGTTAGGAAGAGACTAAAGAGAAATAAGGGCAGAAGCAGGGAGACCCGCTGAGAAGCCCTAGCAGTAATTCAAGTGAGAGATGATGGGGGCTTGAAGGAGGGGTGGCAGCAGAGGAGGTGAAGCATGATGGGACTCTGGATTTATTCTGAAGGCTGAACTGACAGAATTTGCTGATAAACCGGATGTAGTTTGAGAGAGAAGTCAAAAGGACTCTAAGGATTTTAATCTGAGCAACTAGTAGGATGAAGGTGCCATTTAGAGATGAGAAAAGCTGCCAAAGAAGCAGGTTGGTGGGAGGGGCAGTAATCAGAAGTTTGATTTGATGTCTATTAAGTTTGCGATGCCTGTTGAATTTCTCCTGGAGTTGTTGAGTTATCAGTTGTCCATATAACTCTGGGTTTTAGGGAGACTTCCCAGCTAGAATTGTAAGTATGGAAGAAAAAGACATGTAAGTGGTATTTAAAGCCAAAGGGCTGGAAATAAAAAAAGAGAAGAGGTCCAGGAATGAATTTCAGGGCAATGTTAAGAGATTGGGGCAAAGCGCAGAATCAGCAGGAAGCATGACTTCCTTATTAACAACTTTCTTTCCAAAGGGCAGGGACAGTGTATCAGCGCCAGTGGCCCTAAGTGGTTTTTAACGTTTCGTAGGATTCATCTGCTCATTTTCCATTTGTCCATAACTTGCTCTAAATCTTAAACTCTTGCTCTTTCTCACTTACTCCCTGCCATGACGCCTGCATCACATTCGTTTTGAACACAATTACTGGTAGTGCAACTTCATCTGAGTGTAAGATGCATTTTTGAAAACTGTCGAAAGTAATTTGGGGATTTATTTGGTGAATAAAATGGGTGACCAAGCTGGTTAATACCACTTTTGATCAAATATTAGGCATGGTTATTGATGACTATTAATATCAGCAAATTTACCACGTGGTGGTTCATATGCCACATTGAAAAGCAGTGTCAACAGGCACAATCTAAAATGTTTTCAGTAATGACATCACCGAAATAAATCCATGAACTCATTTCCAAAAGGAGTATTTTCAATGAACAATTATATAACATACACATATATAAGTTATGTTAACATGATTAACACTATTTCTAATAGTCTATTATTTAATTGCGTACATTTATATAGATGCTTAAAGTCCATGACCATGCATATAGCTGTAATAATATTGAGTTGAATCTTCATTTCCCAGCCTAGAATTTCTTAAACTCATGTTCTCATTTAAGATGATTAACTTATCAAAAGCAATTGAAAATATTTTAAAAATGAGTAAAAGTTCTACAAAGACACATTCAATAATATTTGCCCAGCTCTTACAAAAATTGTTGATTGTAAACACCAACAAGCATTCTTGGGTATCTGGCTAATAACTAGATTTGTAAAGGATGGTTTCCCCCAAAAATATGCCAAATATTTGTTCAATGAGCAAAAATTTATTAAGTTCTAGTGTGTTCTAGATGCACGTCATGTTGAGAAGAATTTGCTCCTTTAAGTCCTTCCAAGAGCATCCTTGGAGATTTACATGCATAAAGGAAAGAGCCAAAACAGTGCTTCTGACTTTCTCCACATTAGTGGAGTCTCCTGGGCAGTTTCACCAGGCGGAGGACCCATTTCGCTAGACCAGAGGAGGACCAGCGAACAGCTAAGGCTTAGAGCTACCCTTTCCTGTTTACTGCACCCAGATTCAGACCTTCGATCAATTGCCCTGTGACACAGAAAGCTCGGGCTCTTACTTAATGACACGGCCCAACTGCTGTCCTTGCCTCTCACTCGACCCGTCGTCAGGGAGGAGTGGGCTGTGGTGAGAGAGCAGCTTTTAGTTTTCCTTAGAGGCTAACTATCTTTGATGTTCTTGGTTCTAGGGATGCAAAGATGGGGTCACTGTCGCCCCCAGAAGTACTACCTTTTGAGGGCCAAGAAATGTCCTTGAGCAATTACATCGGAGTAGGCTAACAGTTCTGGGGGTATACACTCAAGGGCACATGATGAGAGTCTGTGGGAAAACACGAAGCATCCTGGCTTCAGACAGACGGTGCTGGCATGATTCAAAGGGATGAGTCAATCTTCCACTTAGCTCAGTATGATGAGATAGATGCAAATTCTTGGGACCCAGCTTTTAAAATTTTGGCTCTTAATACTCTAGCTATTTGTGCTTTTTCAAAGCTTTTTCACTAGATTTGTCCTGACCTACTTCATTTTGAATAAACTCTAATTTTCACTCTAGGACTCTCCCTGTGAAATATTTTATAGCCTTTACCCCAAGGATTGTAATCATACTGAGGCAGAACGTTGTAATTGGCTCATTGTTCCTCACTTACACTTGGTGGCTGGCCCCATTCCTCTCACTAATGTTGACGTTAATTGCTTAAAGGAAGAAAGCGATCTCTAATTGTGGGTTTACGTGTTTCTTATTAGATATGATAAACTCACAATGTTTTTCATGTGCTTCACGAGTATGGTCAGCTTCGTCTCCTCGTACGATACGACTAACTGCACCTTAGGCTTCTGGTCAGGAAACTTCTCGCCTGATAAAACAACAGAGCTTCAGTGGGTTAAACGGGAAGTGGCTCATCCCAGGATAAATTGAACACAGAAAGACTAAAACAGGACCAATGAGTAATGTGTAAAAGAAACATCCTTCAGATCATGCTGAAAAGATAATACTCTTCAGAAAACTGGGTTGGTTGAAGGTGGGATTTGTGCCTACTCTTCCCCATCTAATTCTATCTCCTCACATTCTGTGTTCTGGTTTGAAGTCAGTGAGTCTGCGGTTCAGGTCCCAGCACTAAACACCGTGTCATCACGGCTAAGTTAATCGACTTCTGTAAAATGGAGATAATAGTTACCTACTTCAGGAGAGTTGAGATGATTAACTGATAAAATTCAAAAGTTCTCACGGTGTAATCTCTCAATAAATGCTTGCAATGACTCCATACACTTACACCCATCTCTTCCTTACTAGTTCCACTGAACCCAGTTAAGAAGCATACAAATCCTTTGCCTCAACTTCTAGAACATTCTCTTCCGCTCCTCGAGAACCCAAATGTATTTGTACTCAATTACCAGCGTCACCTTCCTAGGGCAACTTTTATAGAATTACACTTTTGATCAAAGGACTGTTCATAGCTCTCCTTGGCTTATGAAAAAAAGGTCTGAACTTCTCGGCTTTGTATTATTGCTTCGTATTGAATCTGTCTGTTTTACTCCCATTAGCATTTCTTCCTGCTGCAGTCGTTACGTCCAGTCCTACAAATACGCTCTGCTATTTCCTTCCGGTCCTTGCTCATATTATTCTTTATTTGAAATGATCTCGTCCATCATTTTTGGCTATTGAATTTTTACCTTTCTACAAGTCCTAATTAAAATGCAAAATAGCTTCTGTGGTCGCCTCCCTCTGAACTCCCCTAGTACAGCTTTTGTTATTTAATATTTATTTCGTAATTATTACCTTACATGTCTCAATTCGCTGAGTGGATTATAATCTCCCTTAGGGCTTACTTTTTTCCCTGTATTCCCAAGGGATATATAAATCAGTGCTTGCTCATAATACGGCACTAAATGTTTATTTAATGACCAAAGTAACCTCGATTTTTTTTCTTTCATGTTATATCATTCCAACATTTAAATGAGGGCTTTAGTTTTTTAATTAAAAATTTCCAGTTTATAGCCCAAGGATTAAGCATAATTCACAGTTTTTCTAATATTTCCCTTGGTAATCTCTGGTTGTATATTCTCTGAGGGAATTTAGAGAGATGAAATTTATCACAACAAGGAATTTGGCAATGCTTTGTTGTGGGCTCATTGGGGTCCAGGTTGTTTTCTGACTGTCAGTCTCAGCTCTCTAATCCTCTCTAACATTTGAAAATTAAATCTGAGCAGTATGTTTCCTCTCAAAAATTTTTTTACAAGTTTATTAGAATAGTCTACATATTGTAAATAAGTAATATTAATTACTTTTATTATTAATGTGGATTATTGACATTGAAATAATTAAAATTGACATTATTTCTTACAACCCAAATGGTAATTACATAAATATAACAAAAAATTTCTTCCTTAACTGACAACATAATGCCATTTGCACCAACATGGATGCTCCTGAAGAATGTCACTCTAACTGAAGTAAGCCAGAAAGAGAAAGAGAAATACCATATGAGATCGCTCATATGTGAACTCTAAAACAAACAAACAAACAAACAAACAAAACATAAATACAAAACAGAAACAGACTCATAGACATAGAATACAAACTTGTGGTTGCCAAGGGGGCAGGGGGTTGGAAGGGATAGACTGGGATTTCAAAATGTAGAATAGATAAACAAGATTACACTGTATAGCACAGGGAAATATATACAAGATCTTATGGTAGCTCACATCGTCATGTGACAATGAATATATATGTATGTTCATGTATAACTGAAAAATTGTGCTTTACACTGGAATTTGACACAACATTGTAAAATGATTATAAATCAATAAAAAATGTTAAAAAAATTTCTTCCTTAAAATATCTTTATCACAATGACTGAGTGACATTGTGAGTTAGGGATACCACGAGATAATTCTGACTGTAGTCCTGAGGTAAATTGCATTTCATAATAAAAAAAAATGTAGTTGAACTTTTGGTATGAACACACTAAAAATGCTGACACTTTTTGATGCATGATGAACATTATTTTTGAATTAAAGAGTGAAAGGATTATTAATTAGAAACTTACTGTGTTTAATTAGAGGAGCTTTAATTCAAAGATAGGAAATTGGTATAAATTTATGATTGAGTGTCTAAATAGTAACCCTGAAGTTTGTGTTCCCTCCATTTTACACGTGAGGAGACGGAAGCATTTGGTCTAAGCTTATACAGACAATAAACAGTGCAAGGTTAAATGATCTCTAAAGCCCGTACTCTTGAACATTATGCTGTAAAGGGCAACAAGAGGTCAGTAACCAAAGGGAAATAATTAAAAAGTGAAGAATCCAGAGAGCGAGAATTTTGAGAGTAGAAGAAGAGGCTAAAATATTTTGATTTTCTGATTCAAGTTATTCTGGGGGGATCTGATCATGCTTCAAAAATGATTGTGTTGAAATGCTTCAATGCATGACACTACAGCAGCTATCCAGGGCTTATTATGCATAATGTGTCCATTCATGTTAAAAAGTAGCATTTCAAAATTTAACTTTTTTTCAGATGATAGTATATTCATATAATTCAAAAATGAAAATTTATTTTAAAAGTATACAGTAAAAAGTCTTCTTCCTATTTCTAACACCTATCCACCCAGTTCTTTCATTATTATTTTATTGTGTTCCATATATCCCTCCAGAGAAACACATATCCTTCTAGAATTTCTCCATATAAGCAAGTATAAATAATTTTTTTTCTTCCCCCTTTTTCACAAAAGGAATAGCATATTTACTATTCTGCACAATGATCTTAGAAATACTTTCGTATGAATAGCAAAAGCTTTTTTATTTTTAAAATATACTTTCACATTATTGCATCTTGAGGAAATACCATAATTTATGTAAAAATTTCCTCATTAATGGGCAAGTTGGGTTGTTTTCAATGTTTTCCAGCTGTTACAAACCATGCTGTAATGAATAGCCTCATATGCATATCATTTTGTACCTGTGCAAAATATCATAGGATAAATCTCAACAGCAGAATTGCTGGGTCAAAAGGTATTAGCATTTGTAAGTTTGATAAATGTTGCCAAATTGCCTTCCATGGACGTTGCACCAATTTGCATTACCACCAGCAGTGTCTGAGTGCCTGCTGATTCGTAACCAAGTTTGTTAATTAAATTTTTGAATATTTGCTGATCTGATGAGTTAAAATGGCATCAGTGTAGTTTTAATTTGCATCTTTCTTATGAGCGATGTTCAATATCCTTTCCTTTGGTTGAGAACCACTCGTATTTAGGTTTTTTTGTGTGTGTGGATTATTTTCTCATACTCTTTACACAAATCTCTATTTGGTCTTTGGTCTTTTTCTCACCATTTTTTTGGGAGATGGTTACATGTTAAATAACCAACCCATTGTCTGTGATAAATTGCAAATATTTAAGCCATTCTGTCATTTATCTCTGCATTTTCTGGACTTTGCTACAGTGTTTTATATCATGCAGAATTGCTATGGCTTCTGGGTTTGTAGTCATAGCTACAGCAGCTCATCCTAAGATTAAAAAGGATTATTTTCATGTTTTCTTTATCGTATATATGGTTTCACTATTTGCATTCAAAATCTTTCATTCATTTGATATTTATCCTAGCATATATATGAAGTATATATATATATATATACTATGCCAACATTATTTATTGAATGTTGTCTTACTGGTTTGGCCACCTATTAAATTCCTGGGTATATTTGAGGCTATTTATGGATGTTCTGTTTCACTCATTCATCTAATTATGCACCAACACCACACTGTCATTACTGAGGCTTTGTAATGCGTGATTATATCTGGTAGGGCTAATGTCACCTCTTTGCTTTTGCTAAGTTTTCCTGTTTTTCTTTGTTTATTTTTCTTTATGACCTATAGAACTAGCTTATGTAGTTAAAAATAAATCTGAGGGAGATTAATCCAGATGGTGGAGTAAGAGAATGTGGAGCTCACCTCCCCTCACGAACACATCAAAAATACATGTACACGTGGAACCATTCTCACTGGAAATGAACTGGAAATTGGCAAAAGGACTCCTGTACAACCAAGGTGGTAGGAAAGATACACACGTAATCAAGTAGGAAGGGAAGAAAAGCGATTGGGTTGGGATCGTTGCCCCAGGAAGGGGACTCAGAGGACGAGGGAGAATTCATGGACAGACACCTGCCCCGGGAGTGAGTGATGAGAGCCATAGACTGGGTATCGCAGTCCTGGAATCCTACATGGGGGAGGAGCGCCCTGTTGGCTGGTTGGAGGACCACCGGGACTGACAGGGGGACCGTGAGGAGCCTGGACTCTGCTCTTGAGGAGCATATACGTGCTGGCCTGCTCCCAGGCAGGGTAGAAAGAGGTCGGCTCTAGTGGCTGGAGAATTTCCTGCAACCGCCTTGCTGCATGCCCCAGCTCAGCCTGAATGAACACTCCAGCCCTGCTCCCTTCGCATCACAGCATGGTGCTGGCTCTGGGGAAGCCATGACCAGGGATAGGACATGACCAAGGGATGCACAGCCTACCCAGACCTGGGTGAGCCGGGGTGGGACTGCAGTGGCCATTATTGGTGTTTACTCAGCAGCACGTCAAAAGCATCTCAGATCTTTGACAACAGACGATCCACCACAGCTCATGTCCCCGTACGTGCTGAGAGTCCATGCGGGCCCTGTCTACCCTGTGGTGTGCTCTCCACAATGAAAAGGGGGCTGGTGGAGGCTTGGAGCAGTGACTGACTGAGAGGGATGAAGGAGACTTGCACCTGAGGCTGCATAGGAGCAGAGTGAGAGGAAGAAACTGTGGCATCTGCATAGGCAGCCCAGCAGAGGCAGCTGTATCTCTGTAGCCAACACAAGCGGAGAGCCTGCATGGGCACCCTTGCTTCAAGATTCCCCCACTCTGGGGCAAGGGTTTTGGGGAGAGGGGAAAACTCACACTTAAAGG
Source organism: Camelus dromedarius (assembly GCF_036321535.1). Classification (NCBI taxonomy): domain Eukaryota; kingdom Metazoa; phylum Chordata; class Mammalia; order Artiodactyla; family Camelidae; genus Camelus; species Camelus dromedarius. Next base: position 11,572,363 of record NC_087460.1, on the reverse strand, counting down.
GAACAGAGCCAGCTTGGGCCCAACCCTCTGGGCTTCTGCTGTAGCAACTTGGGATCAGACCCTGTCCCTGATAGTCCACTGAGCAGAGGGAAAACCCCTCCTCATACCCAATTCTAGCTCCAGCCCCTCCACCTCCAGCCGCACCCTCTACCAAGGGGCTAGCTGTCAGTACATCCTGAGGAAAGATGTGACTTGCATCCATGCCAAGTCCAGCTCTTCCAGCAAAGGCACTGGGCCCATGCAGTCTATATAGGGATGCTCCCACATAAGAATGACCCTTCAAGACTGCAATGGTATATATCTAGAAAAAACAAAAACAGTAATTCAAAAAGATACACGCACCCAATGCTCATGGCAGTAGTATTTACAAGAATCAAGATATGGATGCAACTCAAGTGTCCATCAGCAGATGAATGGTTAAAGAAGGTGTAGTATATATAGTAGTATATATACACAATAGAATATTACTCAGCCATAAAAAAGAATGAAATTCTGCCATTTGCAGCAACATGGATGGGCCAAGAGACCTTTATTGAATTTATTATTTGTTGCAGATTTTTAGTTGTTTCTCATTTTTCTAGGTATGTGACCATATTACTGGCAAACAGTATTAATTTTGTCTTCTCCTTGCCAAAGTTTATGCTTCTAGTTTTTTTCTTCTATTTAAAATAGTCTATTTTCCATTTAAAATTTTTTATTTAAAATAGTCATCTCACAAATATTCATTGACTTACTGTGGACAAGCATGGTTCTAGGACTTTGGAACAGATTGGACAAAATCCTCTTTTGGCATTTCTATAGTATCAGGGAAGATATAAAAAAGCAGTAAATGTAATAAATAAGTAAAATTTATAATATGCTGAATATGATTAATGATAAGAAAAAAACACAACAGGGTAAAGGCTTCCAGAATAAGAGGCAGACTGCAATTTTAGATGGGCTGATCAGGGGCACTTCTCATTGAGAAGGTAAATTTTGAGCCAAGACTTGAAGAAAGTGAAGGCGGAGCCACATGTTGGCTAGTGCTCTCAGCACAGTGTAATGCAATTGTGATGACTGAGGGCATGGTGCCTTATTTTATACTCCAGTGGAAATACTTTTCTCCATCATTCCTGGTGGGAGCTTTGGATAGCCGTGATAGATACATTTTCTCATGTTAAGGGATTACCGTTTATTTTCAGAGTGTTCTCTCAAGAAAGTTTGTTGAAATTTATCAGAAGCCTTTTCAGGGTCTATAATGATGACCATGCTATTTTCTCCTTAAATCTGTCAATATGACAACATGTATTATATACTATCTATATTACCAGCATTGAAATATTCTTGCATTTCTGGCCATGGTGAATTATATCCCTTTAGTGAGCTGATGGATCATTTTGGCTAATATTTTATTTAGAATTTTCCATTGATATTCAGAAATGAGATTAGCCTGTGATTCCTTTTTTTTTGTAATCCTTGTAATCCTTGAAGCTACTGGCATAAATACTTTACGTGCTTCATAAAAATAATATGAAAAAACTTCCTTCCTTTTCTCTGTTCTGGAACTGTTGAAATAACAGTGGAACTACCTGCTTTTTAAAAGTTTGACACAATCCCTCTGGAAATCATCTGAACTTGCTTATGGGTTGCTTTTTGAGGCTTTTTGTACTTATTCTGTTAAATTTGATCCTTTCTGGGGTGAGTAAATTGTGTTTTCATAGAATACTACCTATTTTAGACAGATTTACAAATTGACTTTTGTAGAGTTGAATAAAGTCTCTTACCATTCTTCAGTTTCATCTCTTTCTATGGTTATTTCTTGCTTCTTCTTTCATATTTTGTGAATTTGCATTTGCCCCCATTCATTTGATCAGATTGGCTAGTGGCTCATTTATTTTTATTGTTTACTTTTAACTTTCAGATTTATTTAATCTACTGTTTTCTGTGTTCTAACTCATAAATCTCTACTTTTATCTTTATCCACTTTTTTCTTTTTGTCTTCCTTTGGTTTGTTTTGTGGTTCTTATTCCAATTATTCCAGTTTTCCTCTGAGCATTGCTTTATCTTTCTCCCATGGTTTCCGAGATGTGGTATTTCATTATCGTTACTCTTTGAAAATTTTGCAATTTTGATTGTAAGTCCTTTTGATGTTCAAGAGAGCTTATTTTTTTTTTAATCTCCAAACTTAAATATCTTTTAGCTTTCTGAATTTTCCCAATGATTTCTCACTGTATTATCTCATGATTAGAGACTATGTCTATACTATTTCTACTTTTTAGGATTTACTGAAATTTTCTTTGTGACGTAATATAGAATCTATTTTCATGAATGTTCCATAGGCACATGAACACTTAAATAGAAGATATATTCTCTATTTTCAGGATGAACAGTTTGATATAAATTAACAAAATTTGCCTTATTAATTTTACTATTTAGTTTTTCTATGCATCTACTTAGTTTTTCTACTTGGTCTTTTATAAATCAAGAAGTAAATTAGAAAACCCTATTACCAATGTGTTTTTGTGTATTTCTCCTTGTATGTTCCATAATTTCTATTTTATATACGTTGCTGTCATATAGTTGATATGTCGTCATGGCTGCTAATTGAAAACTGTACTTGTTATTGTTTCAAGTTCCATTACTGTTTAATTTGATGCCTCTTGAACTAAATTTAACCTTTTTAACATTAAGATGGTGACTTCTGGTTTTCATGTCCCTGCATTTGCCTATAGTTTAATTTTCAATCTTTAAAAAATTCACATTATTTTAGACATGTTTTTACATCAAGTGTAGAGTTATGATTTTCACTTCTACTCCAACTGGAATTTTCTTATGATTTTCACTGGAATTTTCTTAATAGATGAGTTAAGCCTATTTATATTTATTGTTATTATGGATATGTTTTCTCTTTGTTCTTATTGTTTTAAGTTATTAAAGAAACATAACATTTTAGTTTTTATGATTTCTAAAGAAAGTCTTTCACGAAGTAATGTTTTTATTTGTATGTACTTATGATACTTAGGGAGGTTTTCATTTTTGTTCTAGTGGTTATTTTTATTTAATATTCTTAGATTTTTATTTCTTTTGAAAATATTTGGTTCCTAGCAGAAGCAAAGATAAAATAAGCGTGCATAATCTTTCTCTTCTACTTTGATCTACCATCCAGTTATTTTCAATGTTGTGAACTTTCTTAGTGTTTCTCTAATACTAATATTACCTATGCTAAGATTTTTTATTGCTTAATTTGTTAGATTTCAGTGATATCCTTTGACACCCAGCTATTAGACATAAGGTAATTAGAGAAATTTCTCTAACTCTCACCTTTTAAAAAATCTTTTCCTTCCCACATCAGCCACAAGTAAAAATTTAAAATACTTTTCTAATTAAAAACATGGAATTATATAATATAGTATAGCAAAATGCACAATATTTTAAAGCTTTTAATTGAAACTTCTGAAAACAACTTAATACAAGTATTTACTTCTAAGTAGTCCTAACCCTTACCTTCTTGTCTTTCCATATCATTAAAATTTAAATTGAAAACCTGGGTAATGTACTTCAACTTACAGAAAATTGATCTGGGCTTTGCCAGAGCAAGTAGCTAGAACATTAACCAGAGAGACTCTGCTATGGAGACTGCATGGCTTCAAGTTCCCTTTTAAATTAACATCTCAAAGGGGAGGTAGTGATGTGAGGTAATGATTGAAAGCTCCATTTGCAATCATTTGTAATTATCAATGGCATCTAAGCATTCTCATTAATCCATCCTCTTAACTGTGGCAACTCTTGTCTTTTGATCATGTTCTACTCCATTGCCTATGTTATTGTTTCTACATCTTGGCAAAAATCTATCTTCTGTGTGTCAGAGTTGTGCATTGATGGAGGACGAATCATTTTTTGTGTGTGAAGGTACTATTTGGCATAGCTAATAATAATTTGGCAGGAGTATAGACAGTCATGTCATTAGAGGGCTAAAGAATATACAAGATAAAAATCCAGGAACTTTCTGGTTAGTGCCTTGGTTGAGTCTGGTGTCTGTAATACTTAATGTGATAGTTCATGGATTTTTTTCCCCAAGCGATACTTCCAGAGAATTCTAGTGGTGGGGGAGCACTGAATTCCTCGTGCCCAGGCATTTCCACTTAAAGCGGTAAGTATGAGACGAGTAGGATAAATTTGGATTTTGGTTTCTTCTCCCTTGTCCTTTTTATAAAAATGGCAAGCTACCTTGGTAAATAATATTAATGAAGCTTCCATTATTCTATCATCACTTATTCAGTAATTATTTACAGAGCATCTAGAGTAGGCCAGACACTGTGCTAAGCACTGGGGTTACAACGGAGAGCTGTGCAGACACAAATTACGTCTTCGTCGATTTCTAGTCTACAAAGAAGCACGTAACAGTTACCACTGCCATATGTGAGTTGAAGAAAAACCACTATATGACTATATAGCAAAGGCAAATGAGATGAGATCTGAAGGATGCAAACGATGATGGGGAAGGTGGAACAGGAGTCAAGTGATCTAGGCAGAGAAGATTACATCTGTGAAGTACTGAGGATCTTGTCTTAGCTGAGGAATTGGGAAAGACAAGAATCAAAATGGGGAAGGGCCTGATAGTAGACTGGAAAGGGAAACTGGTGGGTGCCAGATTCTGCTGGGATGCATCATGAGGAGTTGGGGTTTTTTTCAAAAAGCTGGGCCAGCTACATAATTTGTGGGGCTCGGTGAAATGAAAATGCAAAATGAAAATGCAGTCCTTTTGACAAAAATTATTAAGAATTTCAAAACAGTGACAGCAGAATATTAGACCAAGTGCAAGACTGTTCTAAGAACTGTGCCTTGTGTGACTGAATAGGTCACAAGCCCTAAAGGCAATGGGAAACCAAGGAAAGGTAGAGGAGAGAGGTGACTGGTTGGCACTTCAGAAGATAAATTCTTCTATTGTTCTACTAAGGCACGTTTAAGTGAGCAAAGGCAAAGGAATGTGAACATCTCCCAGATACAGGTCTACAAATTATTACTAATATGATCTTTATCAGTCATATGCCTAGATACACAGATGTCCAGAATACACTCTCAATTCAACAGTAGGGGTAGTAAAATTACCTAAAGTCTAGGATTTTTACTTAGGGTCATCCTATGTAAACCATTATTTTAATACACTTCAATAATTTTATCCTCTAATCATTTAACAACATAAGCTCAAAGTTTTAAGTAACTGGCAAGAATTGTGTTTCAAATAATGTGCTCCTTGTTTAGAATCAACTGATATTCTGTGAAAAAAGTATTAAGAATTCAGAAGTATGAAAGAGGAAATCACTTCAAGAATACAAGAAAGAACAACTTCCTGCTAATCCTGGTTTGTTGTAACGATTTGCATATCCTGGTTAGGAGATGTGTTCTGTTATTTTAAGAGGCTGTATTTCATAGGCTGCCTGTACCTAAAAATATTGAGAATCAAATCTTTTGTCCATCACCACTGCTGAAACAGATCTTGAGTATTGTATGAGGTAGTAAGAAATAAGCAAACCAGAAAAAAAAAAAAAGAATTCTCAAACAAGCAGTTTAGTTTTTACATTAAAAGTCCTAATTTGTGTGTGTGTGTGTATGTGTATTTTAAAACACCTTACAGAGAAATAATAATCAGCAAAATTAAAAATTTGATAGTGATCCACAGTTTATTTTTTGAAACACAGAGAAAGTATTTTCTTTAAGGACTTAAACAACAGAATAGAGGCCAACCTAGTACCTTTTTTTTTTTTTAAAGTCTGACATCTTTAGAAATCTGCAACTTTATTATTAGTATTTTAATCTAGTTAGTTCAAGTTTATAAATATTGATTATAAAAATCTCCCCAGTGATTACTATTTTTAAAAAGAAAGATATTTGTTAGATATTTGTAAATTATGACAACAAAAAAGAAATATTTCATACTGTGAATGTAATTCTTCTTTGGATACATGCTATAAAATGTGATAAATTATCTTATCTTAGTAATATCACATGAGTAAAATGTGAGGAATAGGAGAGGTACATTTCTCATATATTAATTTAGAATTTGTTAGTACAGCACAATGGATAGTGGGGAAGTGAGTCTACTTGATTTAAAGTTAGTCTAACAGGAGAAACAAGGCAGACACAAAAATAAATATGTAACAATAAACAATCACACTATACAACCTGGTCTGGCTGTACAGAGCTACACACCTGAGGGGTAAGTGACTAAGGACTCAGATAACAGGCAGCAGTGAAAGCAGAGGGCCTAATCTTAAAGGCAGAGAATCAAGATGTGGGTGTGGAGAAAATGAAGTCTGGGAGTTGCAAAGGAAAGGAGGGTGAGGTCTAGCAAATTACAGGTTTGCAAATCTTGTGCAAGATAAAAACCAGTATCAGTATCAGATGGCCACTGGCAATGGAATTATATTACGAATGCTTAAAATTGATGGACATTCAAAAGGAGTCTCTGCCAATCTAGGGGAGATGATAGAAAAGTTAATTAGAATTAACATACATTTGGCAGAGAATAGAGTGGATAATTGTGCTGGGCTAGTTAGGGTCCTGGTAATAAAAGACGACTTTATGAGCAAGATGGAATAATTATTGGGCTTTAAAAGATAAGAGTGAAATGGCCAGACAATTCGTGGTCATTATTATTATCTAATATATATTTTTGTTGCTGCCTAAGATGTTGAGTAAATGGTAAGACTTACCTGCATGGTAAAATAGGACCTCTGTCTCTGAAATGCAATTCCATCTCAATGCACAATTAATTAAAATGGGTTGACAGTGTGAAATCATGTAGTTATTATAATTAGACAAACATCTGAGTTTAATTTAACTTGATAAATATATTCTATGGGGTTAAAAAGCTTTGGAAATGGTTAGAGAAGACTTTAAAGCCTTATTCTTGAAAAGAGATTTTAATTTGAAATTTTTTAATGTATGACTTTTTTTGTACAATCACACTGAAACTCAATAACTGTACATAGTAATATGATAAAATGACTTGCCTAGGTCCACAGGTGATGATTCTTCAATTGTTTGTTCCATAGGCTCAGACAGGAAAAAACTAAGTACATAGTCACTCTGAAAAATAAGATAAAATATAACATTTCTTCATATCATATATTTATTGCTCTTGTTGCCTAGTATCTGAAAACACTGACCCAAATATATAATTATTTGTTAATAAATACCTGTTATAGATTCTATAAATAGAGAATAATATACTAGGAAGTTTATTACGTCAATGCTATAATTTCATCCTTAATTAATCTTTCATGAGACTAGATACCAGGTTATTTTACATTTTTTTAAGAGGCTCAGGTATGCTCTGCTTTTAGAACTCACATAATGTTTACATTCTTGGCTTTTATAATGATGCATGAATCTCACACCTCCTTTTTCTAGAAAATATGTACCCTTGGACAAAACGTTTGGAGAAAAATTACTCTCAGCAGGACACAGACACTCAGTGAAAAACCATTACTCCCCAAGGTTCTATTCTAGGAATGCTCACTGAGTACTGTCTACACCAATGGCATCAAGGAATGTTAGGGGATATTTAGAAACAGAAAGATGCTTAAGGTGATCCTTCTCTTTAGAAAACAGTTTAGTGGGGGAAACAGACTGTACTGAATGCTTTAACAGAAGCTCTAGTTATGTATAATTTTAGAGCAAAGAAGTGAGTGTGCTTCTCTTTTAAACTGAGATGATCACAAATAAAATGACATTTAACCTGAGCTCCAAAGAAACTGGCTAACTGGTGAATCAGAGTAGCTCTTCCTTAGCAACTTGACATCTCTACTTAGAAGTCTCATAGGCAATTCAAACTTAGTATTATTTTGATCCAAACTTCTGGTAGGCCCTACTCCCCACTGCTCCTCCTACAGTTTGCTCTGTCATAGCAAATACTCAACCATTGCAAGCTTGTTTGGCCATAAAGGTGGGTTAGTGGCCGGCAGTTATCCTGATTCATCAGTTCCTGGGCTCCAACAGTTGTTAAATATTTGGAACATCACTCCTACGTGGAACGTTATATATTTGGTGAATAAATTTATGGCTGGTATTTGTCTTAAGGACGCTTAAAGTTATTGGTCTTTAATATCAATGGTTCAGGTAAATGCATTAGGCTACATGCTCTATGAGGTTATACATATTTCTTCTTTTCTACAGTAGATGTTTACCTAAACACATGGGATTTTTAATGTTTAATAATGTGCTTTTAAATTAGAAATTTAGTCAATAAAGAGCAACTCTGAAAAAAACTGAGCAACTTTAAAATCTGCATCAGCTTATATTTTAAGTTCAGAGCTCTTGAATATGTTGTTTATCAATTATATTATCAAGTCATTTGTAATTTGAAATAATTGATTTTTTGAGACAGTTAATCAATTCAAAGTTGCTCAAAACCTAAGTGTTTTTCCAATATCATATGAACATATTCTTGTTCTCAAAGACTACAGCGATTTAAAGTACTTGCAAAGATCAGAAGTAATGTAAAAATATAACACTGAGATCAATTTTTCTTTCTTTAAAATAACACATTAAGAATTCCCATTTATTAACTGGCCAGCCAACATCTAGAATTGACTGCAAGATTTAGTTTCAGTGAGTTAAAACAATAAGCTAAATCTCTCTCTCTCAAATACCATGAAGTGCTATAAAACTGTGAATTTAAAAATGAATTCCCATAAGAGTTTTAAATCAAAGTTGAACAGTAATTGTATTTTATTGCCTTTTTCATAAAGCAGCTTGTCAGAATGTCCAGCCTCTAATGTAGTTCAACCCACTATATTTGTATTGGAGTTACATGGAAGAATGGCACTATGAAAAATAGTGAACTTCTAAGGAGTCTTTTATAATTCTGGTTCTAAAATGTCATCAGCATTTTACCAGACTCTGAAAAATAATCTTGGTTTTACTGATGATACATGTATGACATTTATCCTGCCTGCGTTGTAATCTCAGCCAGCTCCAAATAGGAAAAGAGCAATGTAGTGAGAAATGTAGTAATTAACATCTGGGTTTAGCAAGCAGGGAACAAGAAACATATGTTCACTATTAAGATAGGATTTACCCATTTGGATTTATTTTGACATTTGATTTCTGCTTAAAAAAATAATATTGCTTAAACCGTAAGTGATAGCATTTCTTATTTTAAGGGACTTCTAGAAATGAGCAGCAATACTGAAAAGAGCTAAAAATCACAATTGGCTTTAAAAAGTTTTAAAACAACAGCTGTTTGTGTATCTCAGCTGAATTCAGATGTGGGTACACATTTGTTTAGGTACTGCAATCCTTGTTATAACTTTTAAAAACATGTTTATATTGCCCTTTATGAAGATCTTATTTAGTTCACAACACAATTCAACCCAAACTGAGCAAAATTTCAAGAAGCAAAAGGAATTCCTGTTATCACAACTATCATTTGCTTGTAGAATAAAACGACAAACATTGAAAGAAAAGTTTTGATCAGTTTGAAAGAAAAGAGTCAAGCTAAACAAGCAAAAACCAGGTAAGATACAGGACTGGGATGTCTAAACTGATGCTTGCAGCCTCATTAGAAGAGATACTGCAATCGTGTATAATTGCAGGCCTTATTTATATCTATTTTCTTTTATCAACCAGTGTGTGTGTGTGTGTGTGTGTGTGTGTGTGTGTGTGTGTGTGTGTGTATGGTGAGGGGAAGCAAGGGAGGACAAGGGAGGGGAGGAGAGAGATGGTCTCAGAGATTCACAGGCATCCCTCTCTTTGGGTTGCTCTTGTGTTTTTAGACCAAATCCCCAGAGACATCGCTCCCATCTAACTTAACTCTGATACCTGAGACTAGACTTCAAAGCGGACTCTATCTCATTTCCTTCATAAAAAGTAAGAGAGATTACAATTGAGAATGCCCCTGGAAGGGTCTAAAATATTTGTTTCTAGGAAGGTAAGGTTGTCTAGTTTCACATTCAAGCTGCACTTTCTACTTTCTTTTCTCCCCCTTTTCTACTCACTGCCATATATTATTTATGTTCATGTCTGTATCTATCACTATATTACAAACTCATTGAGAGTAAAATGTATATTGCGCTATTTTAATCTTTCCAATTTGTTCTCTACAACTGATTTAAAGCTCTTAATCTAGAGTGTTATACATTGTAAGTAATCAATAAAAATTTTAAAAATCTTTACCAACTTACGTACAGTGAGAAAATATTTTTAGTTACAAATAAATGTATCATAAAGCTAAAAAAGAATGTGAGTTTTTGTGTATAGACATAACAGGATTATTTGTCTTTCCTATACTGCCATACGACAAGAAGCTATGGAAGAAGAAAAGTATTTTTGTAAGAATTTTTCTAGAGCCAGAGATGAGGATTATCCTATCACAAGAGAATTCAGCACAAATGTTATAAATTTACTTTAAATCTCTCATCTTATTAGAAGAGGAAAGAAAACTTACGTGTGTATAAAATTTTCCTCTAAGTTGTTCACATCACTTAAAATAATTACAATATTTATGCTACATCCCTGACTTTATAGCTTTTAGTGTTTATGTAGATAATTCTGGTTATCTCATAAGTGAGGGAAGGGAAGAAACATATCAATAACACACATTTTAAAAATCTCAAAATATTATGATTTACTTTGGAATTATTTATGTGATTTTTTAGGCCAATAATGTTTTATTTAGTTGATCTTAATATACGTTTTTATTCTTTGAATATAAACAAACTGAAAAGGGAAGAATCCACCAGCATATGGAGACATAAAGCTTTCACCGTGGTCAATCTGTTTTAAGATCATTGAAAACTGACCACATTATGACCACACACCACTTATTAAGCATTTGATATCCCTGTCAAATTATTACTGTTCTATCACTGTGTAATATATATTGTATCTCACTGTAAACTGAGTATTGTATCAAGACCCATAAAGTTCCTTAGGAATAAGGGAAAGAAAAACCCAATGTGTGAATTTATGAACGTCTTTATGAGGCCACTGGAACATATCAACATAGATAGAATATTGACAAAGATTGTAAGCTTCTTAGAGCAGTGTACACATCTGATTCAGCTTTTGAATTTCTAAGCGGAATTTGCCAAACCTGCCTGTGTATCAGAATCACTTAGGTTCTTAAAAAACAACACAGATAGCTAAATACAGTCACACCTTGGAGATATTGTGGGTTCAGTTCTAAACCACCACAATAAAGCAAGTATCACAATAAAGCGAGTCACACAAATTTTTGTGTTTCCCAGTGCATATAAAAGTGATGCTTACAATATACTGGAGTCTATTAAGTGAGCAATAGCATAATGTCTAATAAAACAAAGGACATAACTTATTTAAAAATACTTTATTGCTAAAAAAAAAATGCTATCATCTAAGCCTTTAGCGAGTCATAATCTTTTTGCTGGTGGAGGGTCTTACGCTGATGTTGGTGGCTGCTGACTAATTAGGATGGTGGTTGCTGAAGGCTGGGGCAGTTGTGGCTACTTCTTAACTTCACAACAGTGAAGTCTGCGCCAATGATTCTTTTTCATGAACGAATTCTCTGCAGCATGCAATGCTGTTTGATGGCATTAACAGTAGAATGGCTTTCAAAATTGGAGTCAATACTCTAACTGCTGTTGCTTTATCAACTAAGTTTACATAATATTTTAATTATTTTTGTCACTTCAACAGTCTTCACAGCATCTTCCCCAGGAGAGGATTCCATCTTAAAAAACCACTTATTTGCTCATCTATAAGAAGCAACTCCTCTTTGTCCGTTAACGTTTCATCATGAGATCGCGGCCATTCAGTCCCATCTTCAGGCTCCACTTCAAATTCTAGTTCGCTTGCTGTTTCCACCACATCTGCAGTTACTTCCTCCACTCACATCTTGAACCCCTTGAAGTCATCCATGAGTGCTGAAATCAACTTTTCCCAAACTCCTGTGAATATCAGTATTTTGACCTCGTCCCCTGAGTCACAAATGTTCTTAACAGCATCTAGAATGGTGAATCCTTTCCAGGAAGGCTTCACCTCACTTTGCCCAGACCCTCAGAGGAACCACCATCTATAGCAACTACAGCCTTAAAAATGTATTTCTTGAATAAGACTTGAAAATCAAAGCTATTCCTTCATCCAGGGTCTGCAGAACGGATGCTGTGTAAGCAGGCATGAAAACAGCATTAATCTCATTGTGCATACCCATCAGAGCTCCTGGGTGACCAGGTGCATTGTCAACGAGCAGTAGTATTTTGAAAAAAACCTTTTTTTCCACAGCAGTAGCTCTCAACAATGGGCTTAAAATATTCAGTAAACCGTGTTATAAAAAGATGTGCTGTCATCCAGGCTTTGTTGTTTCATTTAAAGAGCACAGGGCAGAGTAGATTTAGCATAATTCTTAAGGGCCCTAGGTTTTTTGAAATGATAAATGAGCATTGGCTTCAGCTTAAACACCAGCTGTATTAGCCCCAGCTAGACAGTCAGCCCGTCCTTTGAAGCTTTGAAGACAGGCATTGACTTCTCTTCTCTAGCTGTGGAAGTCCTACATGGCAGCCGTTCTGTCTAACTGCAAATCTGCTGTTGAGTATAGCCACCTTCATCGATTATCTTAGCTTCTGGGTAACATGTTGCAGCTTCTATATCAGTACTTGTTGCTTTGATGTTATGGAGACGGCTTCTTTCCTTAAACCTCATGAACCAACTTCTGCTAGCTTCAGAATTTTCTTCTGCAGCTTCCTCACCTCTCTTAACCTTCATAGAACTGAAGAGACTTCAAGCCTGCTCTGGATTAGGCTTTGGTTTAAGGGAATGCGTGGCTGGTTTGATCTTCTGTCCAGACCACTACAACTCTCTCTTGTTAGCTTTAAGGCTTTCTCTTTTAATAGATACCTCCCTTTGGCAAATTCTGTTAATAATTATGTTTTACAGCTATCCAGATACATCTGAAGAGCTGCTAACACATTCCAGAACAATCTAACACAAAACAAAATTAAAACAGCTCTTCTTGGTGCCTCTACAGTAGTGCTTTAATTAAGCACATAAGCAAATGTGAATATGATGAAGACGTGAGCTATACGTTTGGTGGCTGCGTTCAGCTGTCCTATGCAGCAATGATTATGATGGGTAACAATTCACTAAGCCTGGCCGGGATAGACTGCACCTGTGCAAGTCTTCCACACCTGTGTATGTCTGCCCCTTTTACTTTTTCCCCCTCTTAACTGTCTTCTGCTAGCAGGGCTACGTGAACGCATCCTCTAGGTAGATACGTTTAGGAGCTCCCTGTTGACAGCTTGCTGCCATATGAAGTCAGATCTCATTTGTCCTAGTCACACAAGGGCCAGAAGTCGGAAGCCTCTCCACTTTGTACTTACTTGCCTCTGCTTAAATAGACTAAAGCCTGACACTTTCAATGGTTATAATAATAATTTATTTCAGGGTAATTAAAATTTTAATTCAATTAAATTTCAGGATAATTTAATGTCAATTATCCTCAACACTTTCCCTTACAGACAGCTGCCATATCCAGCGGGCCCTTCACTACAGCAAAGTGAACGGACGTGACCTTCAGAGAATGTGACAGTTAGTAAAGAACACTGAGATGTCCACATTCTGTATTCTTGAACATGCAAAAAGCTCTTGAAATCCACTGAAATAAATTAAGTTGCCTTGATCCTATAGGGCAGAAGCCTCTCATATAATTCATTTCGCGTTACTCATTGATTGAGACCTAAATACTAAATATATTCAAAGATACGATATAATTTTTGTTGAGTATGTCAGTAAAATAGTCAAAAATTCATGAAGATGCAAGACAGCTACGTATAATCATTTAGCATAGTGAAGCTGCCCGATTGTCTAATGCTGTTTTCAACAATTTTATATCTTTGTTTTCAGTTATCTTATTACATGGCTCTATTCCTATGATGAACAGGTACTGTTTATTTCTTTGTCTTTGTTCGTAACAGATATATTACAAATGTGCTCTGAGTGATCTTTCTGAAGGGTAAAATCATATCCAGTGCACCATTAATGCTCATCATTAATAAGGATGGCCGGGCACTGTTCCTGGGCTTGGCACTAGGTGACCATTGGGGTCTGTCCTCAAACTGGCAGCCAGCAGGATTCCTAAGAGGGAATCCTACCAAGCCAGAGGTCTCTGTCACAGGGTTCATGTGGAATTATACGGTGGGGTGAGAAAAAAATATCAAAATTACATTAATATTTATTTTATAATATCATTCAAATTTTTTTTCCAAATTTAATATTTTTTTCTACAATTTTCTAAATGTTTATCACTTATTAGTGTTGTAGTTTGTATATAAAAATAAATTATATGTTTTAGAAGCATGAGTTAATTAAAAAAACTGGTAATATATAAGAATAAATAAGTTAAGAAACTGCTAAATACTTCTCAGTTGCAAAGTTTCATTCCCCTAGGTTTTGAAAAACAACATAAACCCTATAGGTTAATATATGCTATTTCTCATTTAAATATTTATTAAATATTGATGAGATTATAAGTGTGCTATCCAGAGATAAAAATTAAATGAATATAGTCATTGAGTTCGTTAAGCTTCCAGACCAGAGGAAAGCATGAAGCCGTAATGGACGCTTTGTCCTTGCAGTCCCCTTTCTCTGCACAGCTTTCCCCTAGTTTCTGTTTCCTAACTTCTGTTTGCCCTTTAGTAACAACATGATTGCCACACGCTCTGGGACGCCTTCTCTACCTCACTGGGAACTGGGTTAAGTACACCTCAGGCACTTGTCCTTTGATACAAAACAGCATCTCCAGCTGAGTCTACCAGCCTGGAAATAATATTGTAGCACAATGTTCTTGAGTCCAGATATGCTAAAAATCAATAAGACAGTAGAGTATCTACTATATTGGAAACCAAATGTCTGACCATGTCCAAACTGGGGGAAAAAAAAAGAACGGAAAATGACTAGATTCTGAAATAACGGTTTTCAAACATTGTCATGGATCAGAAAACCCTGGAGGGCTTGTTAAAATATATTGCTGGGCCACATCTCCAGCTTCTGATTTAGTAGTCTAGGATGGGGCTGAGATTTTGCATTCTTATAAATTCCCAGGTGAGGTTCTAAGCACAGTCGGGGAACTGTGCTTTGAGAACCACTAGTCTGAGGAACTGGTGATAGGGATTTAAAAGTTTCTCCTCTTGATCCTGACTATCTGCAATCTAATGCAATCATTATTGACAATTGTGTTTTTTTCTAATTATCTTAGGACCCCCTATGATTTGAATTGTGTGATTTTCTTCTTTTAAGTGGGTCTACTTGTCATCAAACCACAATATTACTCAATAGCCTAAATCAGCAAACCTACAGTTAGGAGACAAGTTTGAATACACTCATTACTACATTGAATTTTTAAATTTCAGTAAGGTTTCCTTTTTTAAAAAACTTCATTTATTGAGATATAGTTTTTTTTAGTGGACATACTAGGGATTGAACCCAGGACTTTGTGCATGCTAAGCATGTGCTCTACCACTGAACTATTATCCTCCCACCCCCGAGTAACGTTTTCTTGAAATATATTGACTCAGTCCACTATACTGCACGTGATTAAAATAATTCACACTCCGATTGGAAAAATAATCTCATCTAATGTCTTTCCAAACTCCAAATGGAGAAAAAAGGTTGTTGAACTGACAGCTGAGAAAAATAGGGTTATTTGACCCTTTATTAAGTCCCAGTTATGGGGTCAGCTGCAGTCCTCCTGTTACGATGCCTGTCATTTACTTACATTTAAACTATGTCTGCATTTACAGCCTGGTATTATATATGAGTTTTTTAGGTCAGAGTATAACTGAAGTGCTGCTAGGATTTAATGAAGATGCAGAAAATTATCAAATCACTATGTTGTAAACCGGAAACTAATATAATATTTTAAGTCAACTGTACTTAAATAAAAGTAAAAAAGACTATGGAGTCCAGGAATGGTTTGTTAATTATTTAAGTCTATTTAACCCACTTGAGTTTTATATGCTGTACTAATAAAATATATCTATATCTGTATTCATAAACTTAATATGTATGTATTCTTATTGTTTAATACAACCAGTATTTGTTTAACATTACTCGCATATCTAATCAAGTCTGCACTATCAAGAGTACCTGGGTGGGAGCGGAGGAAAGAGGAGGTCCACAATATTTTAGTGAGGAAACCTATTCTAGAGACAATCAGTATAAGTGCTTCTGCTCTACACTCACAACTCAATCAACAATGGACATTTTACAAATGCTAATTATTGATATAATTAAAAGTATGTTAAAATTTTGGAGAGAGGATGAGGAAGAAGAGGTGGAACTATTAAACATTTATCTCAGAATATTTATAAATTTAAAAATTGCTTTTTTCTTTTTATTGTATCTATATGAGATGATAGATGTTAACTAAACCTATTGTGATAATAATTTCACAATATATGTAAATCAAATAAATGATCATGCCTCACACCTTAAAAAAGCAATGGACAGTATTAATTAGCATACTTCATGTCAAAGATGAGATTTTGTTCATAAAAACTGTAGCTTGTTTATTAGCAAGATTAATATTAGAAATGGGCTCTCATTGGTGACATTAAAGTTATTCCAGATATGTGGATTAGCTAAAAGTAGTCCATAAAGAGTCTCCATTCTTGCATCAACGGCAAAAAACCTAATAGTCCTTGTACCTTTTACCCCTAGGGATGATGTTTGATATAAATCCCTTAAGGACCCTATGTCTAGCCAAGCAGGCTGGAGGACTGTGTTACCTTGGTACCTGCCTCTGAAACTTACATGTGTCTCATAGGAACTTTCCATGCAAGACACTGATAGAGACACTTTAGTAAAGGGAGATGGTGCTTCTTTGAGTCCTCAGAAGGAGTTGTACCAGCTGTGTGCATGTGTAGGTTGTGTGTATGTGTATGTGTGTATGGAGAGGGATCTTAAGAGTCCTTTTTTGACCCGTATGACAGAGGAGAGCAAAACTGGGGTCTGGCATTTATCTTTAATTTTCCAGGCTACTCTCAGAATTACTGGTGAATAGTACCAAATACCTCAGTAAGAAATCCTTAAATACTTTTTCAAGTGGAAAGTGACCACAGACTTAGATCCTCTAAAATAGTTACTGTGAGAGAAGAGGTTCATTAGAGCACAGGATGGGGGTGAGAAGGCAGAAGGGCAGATAGCTCTGAAAGCGGAGGGGTAGCATGGGTGATGACTGTAGCTCTAAACTCCCATTTTTTGTGACAGTAAATTAGGTCATTTAGTCCAAACCTCCTGCTAAGAATAACTGGAATAATTAGACAATTTGTTTTCAAACTTTGCTTGAAAGTGTCAGAGAGCTAACAAGATAGTGAAGAATCACCAGACTAGGATCTGGGCAAGACAGATGTGGGGATGTGAACTTGGGATTTGGCACCACGGTCTCTGTGGGCGTTTACTGACACAGGTTGGGGCAGTGGGACGGCTGAGAGGTAGGGCAGCACTTTCGACCACCTTGTATCTTCCTGATTCTGAAATCTGGTAATGACTTCCTAGGAAAGGAAAGCCTCTCTATTAAACAAACTTGAAAACAAATGCTAAAGAAAATGTTAAATCAAATCCAGCAATACATTAAAAGGATAATACATTACAACCACGTGGAGTTTATCCTAGTACTGCGAATTTGTTTAAAATTAGAAAGTCCATCAATGTAATTCACCACAGTAACAGAAAAAAAGGAGAAAAACTATTACTGGATGATCACTGATCAGCCTAAGAAATCCAGAAACAAATTTTTGATAAAGTTAACCTTCTTCATTGTAAAAACTATTGGCAACCTAGGAATAGAAGGAAACTTAAAATAATAAACGTTACCTATAAAACCTACATATTTAATGGGGGAATAGCAGACAATTCTTCCCTAGATCCAATAATAACATAAGTATATCCACCATTGCACTTCAACATATATTGAAATCCCTAGAATATAAAATATCAAGAAAAATTATAATTTATAAATATTAAAAAATTAAAACTCTTGTTATTTGCAGACAATATGATTGTAAGTAGAAAATTCTAAAACAATACAGATAATTATTAGAATTAGAAATAAAGTTAGTAAGACTGTTAGGTAAGATGTCAATATACAAAATTAGTTCTATCTATACAATAGTGAAAACACAGAAAAAAGGATTTTTAAAAGTTACCATAAGGCATCTAGGATAACATAGTATTTTTAAAACCACTATGCACAGAATAATAAACTATTATTGACAAAAAAATTTAAAATATTTAAATGGGTATATGATAAGGGACTGGAAGATACTAAGGTGCAATTTCAACCAACATCCCAGTTGATTTTTTTCATAGAATTGACAAGATAATTTTAATTTGCACATTTGTTGACTAAACATAGGACTAAAAAATGTTATCATACAGTATTTTAAAGTATTTTCAGTAATAGTACATAACATCGCCAATATTTTATATAAAAATATAAAAGTAAATTGTAACATACGTTTGCAACATCATATGATCCATTTAATATCTGTTCCATGTAATGATTTAGATCTCGGAATCTTTTGTGATCTGAATTTGTAAAAGGTAAATGCCACCAATGAGGAAACCTGTTTTAAAAGAAAAAAAGTGTAGCTTCATTAGTTTGAAAAGTGGCCTCTCAGAATTGTTCATGAAGCTACAGCTGCATCAGATCGAAGGGCCAGTGAAAGCATTTTTCAAAAAACCATAGAACACATGATTTATTCTGAGACTTTCATTACCATGGCTGTGGTCACTTGTGCAATTTTAACTGTCACTGATATTAATACTAATTTAATTTAACATACTGCATTACTATATATGTTCCTTCTTACTGTATTTATGGCAGACCACACATTTTGTTCTTTAAATACATGTGGGGGCTTGATAAATACTTTCTGAGGTTTAATGATCCATAATTTTTCAAAAAGGTCAGATGGTATTGTTTCTTCTGGGTTCACTAGAGACATTGCTTCACTAACTAAATTAAACATTTTACTGAATGACATATGCTTCCATCTGGTCTTAGTCTTTTGGAACAAAGTGTCACTTTCCCCAGGGTCGAAGTTGCAGAATTTCCTTTGCACTATCTGGTGATTCATCCTGATGGGTTAGATGTTGCTGAAGACCAGTTATGGGGTGGGATAACCTGTTAATGGGTAGCATTTGGCCACACATTTTGCTGGTTAAATATGTCTTTTTAGGAACTACCTAGGAGCTTCCCCTGACTGCTCCTTCATACCTCATACTTCTGCTTCTTTGGTACAGACCTTTCCCTAGGCAAAGGAGCATGGGGGATGGCAAAGGGTTATCAGCAAACACACAGAAGTTATGTGACAACTAGGACGTCCCCTCCACTGCTTCCTGTTGGAAATGTCAGGGAGCTCCAAAACAATGTCTGTGTATTTAAATAATTGACATTTTTTTTAAAGGTCTCTTGCAGTTCTAAGATTTAAAGTATTAAAAATTTTCATCCAGATTTAGTTATTCATAATAATTAGACCATACATAATTAATCAAAATAAATACATTTGATAAGTAAATGGCTTTTGCTGGTTTTAAATATTAATTTGTGTATCTGTGGATGAGTTTTCTTATTTCTAGAATGACATGGAGTTCAACATCAATTCTATTCCTTTGTAGATTTTTTGTAGATGCAGGTACTAAAAAATCTTGTGTGCAAGTAAGTACACGAGAATTGAGGAATTCAGCTCTAGTGATGGCATGCAATTGCTTGGAATGCTTTCAAGTTATATGCCACATATAACAGTAGTCAGTCCTTGAAAGTGATTATTTATGATCTTTCATCTGATGGTGCCATCATGTCCTCCCTTACTTTTGTTCAGACCCCAGATTAGGAAACACCTGACCTGCAAACACATTTGATGCCTTGTTGCTAGAACAGCAACACCAGTACTTCGATTTGCCCTTAATTTCACCCTCAGACATTATTTCCTCACTGGGACAGTGTACCAAAGTAAAATTCTGGATGGCTAAGAGAAGAGCCATGGTGAAAGTAGACGAGGGAAAGGAAATCAACCTTCTCAGCGGATTGCTTTTCAAGAAGACCGTTAATTTCAAGGAAAGTTCCCACTCCTGTGTATTCATGGAAGGTACCAAGAGGTGCAAAGAACCTCCTCGTTTTGAAGGCCGCTGTTGTGTGCTATGACTGATTTTAATTTTATTCTTTATGACTCTGACCTTCTGATCATACTTTCCAGACTGGGTTTGTATGGTTCTCACAGAGCTTCTCTTAGTAAATTTAGGCGTCAGAGGAAATCACACCTTCATTCTTCATCTATATGCGACGCTGTAAGCCTGAGCTCCACTGGGATTGTCAGCATACAAATATTGCTTAGGGCACAGAGGACTAAATGTTCCTCCTCTCCACACATTGCTTGAATGGTTTTAAAATCCATTTAGGTACCATTAACAGGCAGTAGTTGTTGAGCAAAGCAGAATCTTAACTAAAAGCTGAAAACTGAAAAGAGGTATATGGAGAGATTACTGGCACTTTAAGATTCTACAAGTTATACTAATATGTAGTGGGGAGGTAAAGGTGTAGAACAGAGACGTTTTTGAAACCTAAAAGGACAGCTGTTTAACAAGAATGAGCGTACTTCCAAATCATTCATTAGTAGGGTAACACTAAATTCAGTATTTTTTTAACGGAGGTACTGGGGATTGAACCCAGGATCAAGTCTGTGCTTAGCATGAGCTCTACCACTGAGATATACTGCCCTCAAACCCATCTATTTTTCGGTAATTCTTAAAGCTGATGTTGCTTTTAAAAGTTTCCACAACGACATTCCTTCCCTCTCAATCCTTTGAATGTGCTCTTACTCTAATCTGTTCACTTCCTGGTGTTTAAAGCATCCATATTTCAAAATCTCTGTGACATTTACAAGTCTGGTTTTTCGTGAACGTAAGCTACTCAGTCTTCAACAATGCACACTGTCTCTCCAACCACTGACGACTTTGCTGAGATTTATATTTTGAAAACTGACTAAATCCTGAAAGTCTAGTAAAAAGCCACATGTACAAAGTATGTCAGGTCAGGTCCCGACATTCACATTGTTAAAGGAACTGTTTACTCAATAGAAATCCTGGTACAGTCATCTCTTCCTGTGTACAGGTTCCATATCTGTGCATTCAAACTGTGGATCGAAACATTTAAAAAAAAATCCAGAAAGTTACAAAGAGCAAAATTTGAATTTGCTGCAGGCCAGCAACTATTTAAACAGCATTTATGTCATATTTACAACTATTTACATAGCATTTATATTGTACTAACTATTACAAGTAATCTAGAGGTGATTTAAAATACAGGAGAATGTACCTAGGTTATATGTAAATACTACACCACTTTATGTAAAGGACTTGAGCATGCAAGGATTTTGGTATCCATGGGAGGGGTCCAGGAACCAATCCCTGGTGGATACCAAGGGACTACTCTATAGATAAGGTAATATTTGATTTACCTAACTGCAAATATCATAATTTCTAAACAGTTCACCTTTTTAAAGTCAAGATACATCTCAGGTATACACTTAAGTCTATAACCTAAATTCGGCTATTTCTAAATGAGGAAGGTTTATTTCAACAGAAGTTATTTTCAATTACATTCTTAGTTTGTGTATGCTTAATATTTTTCATTATAACATGAACGGAAGCAGTGGTTTTCAAAGCTGCAAAATGAAGATAACAAATTAAATTTAGATAATCCATGTCCAAGTTAATGATTAATGATAACAAAAGTGAATTGATATTAATAAATTTTACTTGTATACTAATTGATATTAATAAATTATAATTTTCTAGTATAGCAAATAAATATGTCAGAGCTTTTTATTACAGTTATTTGTTGAAAGTGAAGATATATCCAATTTAGCCCTGGATTTTCAATTATTTTATTTTTATAGAAAAAACTAAAAAGATCAAATTTAAAAACAGGCAAATAAAACAATTTTCCTGATAACAGATGAAAAATGAAATTGGCTCTGAATTTTTTGGTCTACAAAATCAATGGCTGAGAGCAAACAAAAATTGAAAACCTTGTTCTGTTTTATGAGACAAAAGGTTCTTTACTGAGGGCAGTGTAGACTGCTGGGATAGGTTCAATGGCACTGGGATGAGAATGCTGTGTTGCTCACAAATACAAAATGCCATAACCATAATTTTTCCTTATGTTCAAGGACAAGTACTGAAGGCAAAGCACTGTTGAGGACAGTCCTTACTCTGGGAGGGTCAGTGATGCAAACTGCTTTTGAAGTTGGCTGTGAAGTTTTGAAAACTGGTCAAATGACTTTTCTGTCAGGCTTGTTTTGTTGTTACTGTGAGTCACCTGGATCAGATACAGCTGCAGAAGACAAACAGACAAAATCAAAAGATGGCAATATCAACCTTTAATACATCCTAACATCTGGCTTCATGTAAACTAAACAAAAGAAGGACGCTTCTGCAAAAAAATCATCACAAAAGATAAGAGACGCAGTTTGTAAAGGCAAAATTACCTATAAACACAGGATATAAAGATATCATAATCTTAGGTGCTGGGAACAGACTGCCTAATTTCTGCTCTTCTTTTCTTGTGGACATTTTAATTAGCTCTTGATTTATTGTCTACCACAGGGCAGGATCTGTTCTCTTTGATGGCTCTCTACTAAGAGCTTTGGTTGTTATGATTTCTCCTTGGAACATCCTCCTTAATGGCACTGCTGCTCAAACTGTAACTGATTTTTCATTTGCATAGTAAAAAAAATCATGGGATAAGGAAGAACGTGTAGCACAGTGAAGGGAAGTCTGAGATGAAATCAAAGGATATTTAAGTCAAGATGACAGATTTGAGACTTACGTGACTAGTTTTCTTGCTGAACCCTAAAATTGTTGCTCTCAGAATTGACCTGGTTGCACTCAGCACACAGGATTCCTGGGGAAATGTCTGTGAAATAGATTTGGCAGGGCTTATGGCTGTCATTTGTGCAAGTATGTGGATCAAGTTATTCAATTTAACAGGGAAACAGTCCAGACTCTCCTTGATTTTCCTAGAGAAATAAAAAAGAAAAGATAGTGAGTAACAGTCCCTGAGCTGACTCATTTCACTTAAGATTTGTTTCCTTGTGTCAGATGTGGAGGAAAAAGTCAAGGACCATGCCTGTTTATTTGGAGCCCAACTATTAAACATTATTTTTATAAATTTTAAATTCACATCTTGAGTTGTTAGCAAATATGAAATATAAAACTGTAATTGCAATATTTATATTTTTAATTTTTAAGTTTGTTGTCTATTTTTAGGGATGATTTTAAAAAAAGTAATTTGTATATAATTATTTTAAATATTTACATAATTACAGAAATTAAATCTACAAGACAATGCATATTCCAAGAAACCCAACATCCACCCCTGAACTCTCTACACTCTTTCTTTCTTCCCCCTATATTTAGCACTAAAAAAAGATTTAATTTTCATTGCTTTATTTTTTAATTTTAATTTTATTTTTTTTCTACATTTGTGTCCCTCTGTCAACTATCTTTCAGAAAAGTTGTATCCTAAAATACTATATTTAATATACACATATTTTATACAAAATGCTTTTCGCTCTGTGGTCTTTTTTTTTTTTTGGTATTTTTTGGTGTGTGTCTGCTTTTTAAATTTTTTTTTTTTTTTTTTTGTATTTAAGAAGGTCTGCAATTGTGTTCTAATGGTATAATAAATATCTTTGGATAATTTTTTTTTTCGCCTCTGTACCCTCTTCTCCAGTATCTGACGTGTGGTGTTCTCCTTTTTCTCTCAGTTTATACAATAAAGCAGTCTGCTTATTTACTTTTCACAGGTGCTTCCTAGTCTACTTCCATTTTTTATAGAGCTATTCTATCTCCATCATACAATATCTCCACCATACATATTACGCAGTCTATCTTGTAACTATCATGAAATCTCATGCTCTCTCCATTCCTTAGGCCACATCTCTCGAGTCACTTTGACTATCTGATGCTCATTTTCTGGTAAATTTCTCACGAAGTGCTCAAGGAAATAAGTTTCTGAGTTCTGGGTGTTGATAACAGTTTTTCCTGGCCTTTATACTTGAAAGTCAATTTTGCTGAATACAATATCCCTGGTTCACATTTTCTTTTTTGACGGTCATGAAAATATTATTTCATTTTCTGCTGGGATAAAGGATTACTGCCCCAAACTCTGACGACATACTGAACTTCTTTTCCTTACAAATGACTTGGTCTTTTTGCCTAGATGCTTTGAAGAAGTTTCTTTTTCCCTCAAAGTCCAACAGTTTTTCCAAAAATATGTCTCAGGTTGGTTATTCTGGGGAACTTTTCTCAATATGCACACGTCCTTTCAATATGTAATTTCAAGTCTTCCTTTTTCAGAAAATCTCTTAAATTATGATGCTAGTAGTTATTAAAATACTAAATGTACAATTTTGTTTTGAAACTGTTTTAATGTATTATTTTGGTTTTCTTTTTCAATGACTTCATTCTCAGTATACTGGATCTTTATTGCCTTTCTTCATTTCTTTTTTGTTTTAAAGATCCTCTTTTTCATCTTCTTTTCCCTGGAGGCATTATCTGTTGTGTTGTTTTTATTTCTTCTGTGTTGTTTTTAGTTTACTGTTTTTAAAAATATGTTTTCTTTTATTATCTAATTCTTTTGTGGGCTCAGTCACTGCACTTCTGAGTTTTTTCTAATTATAATCTATATTGTTCCTTCATATCTTTATCATTTAAAAAATTTTCTTTTAGTTCAATTTGAAATGTAAGGATACAGTTTATCCCTTTGTTAGGAATGTCTTTGTGGCATACTTTCACTGAAGAGATTTTATTTTGCATCTTATTTCTTTTTTTAACTATAATTTTAACATTCAGACATGATCCATTTTGTTTACTCATTTTAATATGAAATTAGCATTCCTAAGCTTTAAGGAAGGAGTAGAAGATTTTCAAGGGTCTGAAGCTCTCTTTTCTGTTGTTACCACAGGGGTCAAAAAAATACTGTTTCAAACTTTCTAAGATATGCCTCTTTTGCTTCTGCCTTGCCCCCAGTTTTTTTCTGGACTTTGGTTTTCCTTTGCTCCTATGATCTTTCTCCTTTCATTGGATTATACTTCCAGCAGTTTCTCTTCAGCGTAGGACTTTTGCTTAGAAAGAAGCTCCAGTTACCTTTGAGAGTTTATAGACTTCTCTAACCTTTTCAGATTTGCCACAGAACTCCTGCCCTTCCCCATGACTTGGAGTTTGTAAAAATCCTACCCAGTTTAAGCTGGTTGGGAATCATGCTTGAGAACCCAACTTTTGGGTTCTTGGGAATACCACGCTATCTAGTTTTGTTGTAGACATTGTCCATATATTTTGAGTTTTACCACCCTATTTGATCTGTCTGCTTTATGGAAGAAATTCCAGGGACACTAAAAAACTTGACTTTTTATGATATATAATTCAGGCCACACAGTAAAATATTAAGTAAAATGTGAAAAGTTCCCTTCATCCTTCTTCCATTACCACTCTCCTCCCCCACAAAGAGCCTCTATGAACAATTTGGTATTATTCTTTTTGAGCTTTCTCTATACATTGGTGCAAACCAACACACACACACACACACACACAAAGTTTTCACTCCCATTATATGCCAGGTGCATGTTGAGATATAGCAAAAAAAAAAAAAAAAAAGTCTCACTTTATAGAATTTATATAATGTGAAATTCAGACCATAAGAAATAAACATGTAAAAATACGGGATATGAGAAAGTAATAAATACCATAGAGAAAACTAATAGACATTGGGGGAGATGGAATACGGGGTGGGGACAGTGTTGCAATTTTAAGTAGGATAGTCAGGGATAATCTCACTGAAAAGATGAGTTGAATGATTTGACAAAGACCTTAATTTGCCAAGAGTACAGGGCACGGGAATTTCTGATAGAGCAAATTCTAGGCAGAACAACAGCTCATCCAGATGCTCAGCGGTGGATGGATGACTGGTGCTTAATAGAGAGCGAAGAACAGCAGTGTAGCTAACACAGAGGGAGGAGGGGAAGAAGGGAATCAGACAGATCCAGGGAGCACGATTTTGTAAGAGTTCTGAAGTAGTGTGGGACGGAAGTAAAAAAGACAGGAGTAAAAGAATCCCCATCATATGAAATGCTGTAATTTGCTTTTTAAACTTTGTAATATATTTTGGAAGACGAATTTTGTAACTGTTGCATAGTAAATAGCCCCCAAATATTTGTTGAATGAACGATCTAATTCAGAAAGTAGAGTTAACCTTTTTTTTTAAATGATCAGTATCTGGAAGTATAGATGTACAATGATTAACCTCTTTATTTTTTAACTGCAAAGACTGTTTTTCGTTACTGATTCAACTTTGTCCAATACCAAGGGTCTATACTGCACAGGCTTGTTTCTCACCTTCTCATTCTGTTGCTCTTGACAATTTGTCCATCTCCGTGTTAATAGTACACTTTCTTAAATAACTAGAACTTAACAATAAGTCTTGAAAATTCTTCTACCTTGCTCTTCTTCAGGAGTTTTTTTCATGATTTTAGACCCTTTAACAGCCTGAATATATTTTAGAATCAGCTTATCAAGCTCACTCATGCACAAAATAAATGTGAAAGGATTTGAGGGGTATTTCATTGAAACTACAAATTAATTTGGGGGAGAATTAACATCTCCACAGTATTGACACATGCTATAAACACAGCATATTTCCCCATTTAGTTAGGTCTTATTTTATAGCTTGCTGTATCATTTTAGAATTTTTTTTCTGTGGATGTTTTGCATATCTTTTGTTGGATTTATTCCTCATTTGAGTATTTTTTGTGCAGCAAATTGTAAATTCTAGCTTTTTTGAAATTCTATTTTAACTAATATTTGATAATATATGAGTAGATTTTTAACTCATTAACTCTAACAACATATTGTATATTCTTATGAAATTTGCATGGATGCAGTCATGTTATCTGCAAATAATGCCAGAGTTTTCTGTTACCCTTTGCACTGCTAATACCGCCAGGTCCAGGTTCAGTGGAGGTGGTGACAGCAAGCATTTTGGTTTGTTCCTGATTACAAGGGAAAAGCTTTCAATGTTTTTCCATTAAGTATACTGTTTTCTGTAGGTTTTTTAGCTACAAGTTAAGGATATTTCTTTCTATTTTAAAAATGAGTGATTCTAAATTTTAATAACTGCATTTTCTGTATCTATTCAGGTGGTCTTATAATATTCCTTCTCTAAATTTTTCACTACTGAGTCTTTTTTTTGTTAACATTTTTTATTGATTTATAATCATTTTACAATGTTGTGTCAAATTCCAGTGTAGAGCACAATTTTTCAGTTATACATGAACATACATACATTCATTGTCACATTTTTTTTCGCTGTGAGCTACCATAAGATCTTGTATATATTTCCCTGTGCTATACAGTATAATCTTGTTTATCTATTCTACAATTTTGAAATCCCAGTCTATCTCTTCCCACCCCCCACCCCCTTGGCAACCACAAGTCTGTATTCTATGTCTATGAGTCTATTTCTGTTATGTATTTATGCTTTGTTTGTTTTTTGTTGTTGTTGTTGTTGTTATTTTTTAGATTCCACATATGAGCGCTCTCATATGGTATTTTTCTTTCTCTTTCTGGCTACCTTCACTTAGAATGACATTCCCCAGGAGCACCCATGTTGCTACAAATGGCGTTATGTTGTCAGGTTTTATGGCTGAGTTCACTACTGAGTCTTGAATGTTTATCTCATAACCACTTGCTTTACCAAACTCTTACTTCAAAAAATTTAAAAAATTATCTGGAATCATTTATTGTCTTATTCAAATGGAAAATAATATAACAAAACTAAAATGCAGAGCATTACTATCAAGATAGAGGTATTATTATATTTTCCCAACATTAGTGGGAACGCTTACAATTTTTCACTTTAAAAACTATGTTTTTATCTAAGTTTCCTTCTAGTCTGAGATTACTAAAATTTTCCAAGAGGAACAGGTGTTGAATATACTCAAACAGTGCTTTTCTAGGCTGGCATCTATCAGAGTTCTTGTGCAACGCCTTTTTCACAACGAATCTGCCATGTCCTCAATATTAACAATGTAGTTCAATAATGCTTAATAATGTCCCCCTCATTTTTATAAAACTTCAAGACCATTTGTCTTGTTCCAGTATTAGACTTTTAAAAGAGCAAATTCCAATTTTCCCCATTATTATACATCCATCTTGGCCAAAATTTGCAAAGAAAGCTAAAAATGTGACGCTGATCATTATTCATTTCCACAGTGTTCATTACTTCTAAAGACGTTCTTTGACTTTATGAATTTATGGGCACATAGTGCAAAGTAAAACATTCATTTCTTTCCTCATCAGTAGTTTAAAGACATGAAGATAATAATAATAGTAAGAGCATAATACTAATCATGATTTATGGAGACCCTATCATTCATTCACTCATTCAACAAATATTTACTGAGCATATTGCATGCGTTGGGGTGGAAAGCTGCGGAGTGACAGCACGTACCCACTTGTCATGAACACACAGCCTTATGAATCATAGATCTTAAGCCCTGATGTACTCACCCTCACAAAATCTCAACTATGTCCACGCCTTATTTTTACATTGCCCAGCAGTTAAGATGTAAGAAGACTGGAGATGAAGGATGAACTTTTGTGATAAACTTAGGGTTATAAGGCAGACTTTCACCTAAATCATCTCCAGTTCCTCAAGTGGCAGATTTAACAGGTCAGATAAAATAGTGTTCTTAAACATGACCTAGGCTGGGGCTGGGGACCTGAGAGGTAAGTTGCAGGCCTCTACTGGGATCTGAATTATCCAAGTGACAGCTCTCTGATTTATCTTATTTAATGGCAGCACTAGCTGGATGATGCTTGGGAATAGCCACATAAGTCCAAAGCAACAGCTAGAAGGATTCAGTTCTTAAATTTCCTAAGGAAATCCTCCAGGCAGTCCTGATCAACACTTCTAACTTCCTGCTAGGCACTGTTCTAAGTACAGGAACTTAGAGGCGAAGGAGGGAAATCAGATTTCTGCCCTCAGGGAGTATATATCCTTTGACAGGCACTGCACTAAATGCCTCATGTTAATCTTTTCATCCTTAGAGGTAAGCATGAAAATTATTTTAGCAACAGATAAGAAAAAGGCCAAGAGAGGTTAAATGCATACCAAGGGTGGCATCATTTTGAAAACAGCAATGAAAAATTCCAATTTATGCTTATTCGATTACAAAGTCTTTGCTCTCACTGTGGATTATTTACAATGAACAGTTTTTCAACTATGTCTTTAAGAGAGAAATAAACCAATAGACTTAGTATGGAATTCCCAGGTGGAACAAAGGCACTAAAACAATGATCCTTTAATTTTTACACAGAAATAATCATTAGACCAAAAAAAAAAAAAAAAAATTAACAGTATTTCTTGCAGCCAGGGAACACAGTCCAAAGGGACATATGATCAGATGAAATTTCTTAAGCTGTAGGTCCCATCCTAAAAATGTGTACAAATTCTCCTCTACTTCATAACATCCTTTTTATATGATATAAATATTTCAAATTGCTTACATTAGAAACCACTGCTACAACAGGTTCCTAGATATGTGTGTGTGAATGGGCTATTTATCAGCCTCAAAAAAACTGGGTTCAATCCAGGAGATCTGATCTTTCATGTCAGGTTTAGCCTATAGGCAGATTATTTACCCCTCAGATTAAATATTTTTTTGAACTCACGTTTATATTAATACGTTCTTACAAACGGTAAATGTTTCTAGCTGCTTCATGAGCCACGTCAGAGTAACCATTGAAGACAGACGCCTAAATGCTGTGGAATAGCAACTGAGAGAAGGTTTTCGGGCAACACTTGATGGGAATTTCAACAAGAGCATATTTCTGTTGCTGAGGTCGTTTATATCATTCTGCGGTTTGATAGAATACCCACCTATTTTACCGATCAGTCTCTTTAATAGTCTCAGGGAAATGTTTCTCAAATGACTTTTCCTGTGAAGGAATTTGCATGAGAATGTTCTTATTTTACCATTGACACTGTAATTTTATCATATATAAATAGAAGAGCTTCAAGTGACTCACACTCCCCACGAACAAATTTCTTCATTTAACTCTCAGGCTTCATTTTCGCTGCAGTGATTTTGGCATGTGTAAAGAACGCATTACTCCTTCTTTTCTTTCTTTTTGTATTGGAGTTACTGAGTGTCCAGGTTTGTGAGTCATTCTTAACTATTCAGAGGGAACGGTGACCTAATACAACTTTGTCATAATTTCTTTTATTCCACAAAGAGAAAATAATAGTTCAGTGTTGAATCTGCAATCCATAAAGTCTCTGACCAGCACTTTCTTGTACTTAAGCCAATAAAGTATGCTATCAAGGTAATTCCTATTTTGTTACAAATTTACACTGGATGAAAAGTATTCAAAGAATTTTTTAACCAAAAAATTACCACTCTGAAATGAATTCAATGAATTCATTGCTGATGAAGTCTTGGTACACAATTTTTAAAAAGTTTCTCTCTAGGCACTTTTACTTTAAAAAATTCAAGATTGACTTGGAAGAGAAGGCGCTTGATTTTTGTTGCACATGCATGTAACATGTATGTACATTTGTGTGAAGACACAAATTTAAGCTTCATGTTCTAACCTTTTAAATGAAATAAATAGTAAAAGAGGATATCTCGTGTTAATCCTTGTAGCTTTGATAGCATGGTACTCTAATATGAGAAATGTGGTTATATGCATTTAGATGTTTTTTTACTATGATCTTTCAACTGGTCTGAAGACACCAACGTTAAAGAACATCTATATTTATCTGAGATTATCAGGGCATTAGGAATTTCATATGTAGGATTTTTTTTTTTTTGGCCATGTGACTTTGTTTAGCGTTCTAGGAAGAGCACCCATTATGCAAGAAATCAATTTTGTTCTGTTTTGAACTCACTTATAAGCTCTGCCCATGGTCTCAAGAAAGTCCATTAGCTTTCAGGACATTTAGTTGTTTCATCTAGAAAACATAGCTGATGACTAAACCATGCCACCCCCTGGGATTATTAATAGAATCAAATGAGATAACATAAAAAGTTATTGGAAATAAAAGAATATTATGCAAATATTATTTCAGAAAGCTTACTACCAAATAAGTATAGAAATGAGTATATATGAGCCCAAAAGTTAGTAGGTTACAGATAGACACAAGGGAAGACAAATGCATAGATTTATGGTTCTGTGGAAACTGACTTGTGGGAAACTCTCTTGAAATCCTACAAAAGAGATATTAGATAGGGATTAGAACAAAAGGCAACTTTGGAGTTTCTTATCTTTTTCTCTTTTCTCCTTTTCTCCTCTTCATAGTTTAGAACTTGGTCTAAAAAACAAAAAAACTTTGCTGTTTCCAAATTGAAGTTTCAAGTGTTCAGAATTCATCTACAAGGTCAGAAGTCTTATGTAAATGTCATCACAGGCACCTAACTGCATACAAGCAAGAATTCCAGGCTCCGTGGCTTTGATTACGATAAAGTAATTCTTACACTTTCTTATGGAGGCTCCTTACAGAATTTAGCCAAATCAGAGCAAATGGAATAAAGGAACTAGGGAAAGGGTGATGTGCTGGTCTTATTATGTATTAAGTGTTATGCCAGTGGAATGATATCCCAGGCTTCTAGCCCCTCCAGAGCTAGCTTATCTTACTGATGTATTGTGAAAGCTGTTCTATTTGCAGTTTAATAAAAGCAGTTTTAAAAGTCAATTTAGTTCAGATTAGTTCTTATAATTAAATTTTTTAAAATGGGAGACTTTCACAGTGAAAAGGGGAAATGCCACTTATTTTAAGTTGCATTTCCCTTTGAATCTGCTTTCCTAATTTTAAAAAGGTTGGATGTCATGATTGTTAGTTTCTCTAGGTTCTCTTTGCTTGTTTTTCTTGTAAGCATTTATTTCTTTAAGTATCAACGGTTAAACTAAGGCAGAGGAAAACTTTGATCCATACTTGTGGAATTACAACAATCCAAGAGATGAAAATTTGCAAAGTACTAAAAAGGCATCAAGAAACTTTAATGATAAAGGAACCCAGGGATATACATTCCTGTCCCATACTCTGTTTCTCAGTTTTGAAGAGAAACCAGATAGAAAGTCACTTACTATGTTTGGCGACGTTTGAGCATAAAGATTCGTCTCACACCGTCGCCGTGAGAAACAACTCAGACGGCGTGAGGGGAACACTAGGGGTTTCTGGCCTTGCGTCTGCACACCCCAGGAGGCTCCGGGACTGACTCCTGGGTCCACGAGGGGAAGCCCGGGAGCACTCTCTCTGGATGTTATCAACGCTTTCTGCAGCTTCACAGCTGTACTTAGGACAGTCACTGTGCTTGTTCTGCCCAGGGACCCCTTATCATCAAGACTGTTCTTTCGAAAGCTCAAAGTTCGGAGAAGCAGCTCCAGGATACTCTTTGTGAAGGGCTGGCCCATGGGAAGAACAAGGATGGGCAACAGAATCCACGATGGCTTTGCATGAAGACCCTGTTCAGTAGGGACAAAGGCATCTAGTTAAGTCAATCAGACTGTCTCTCTCGGGAATTTATATTAGAGAAAACTGGCCAATGAGCAAAGGGAAGTAGAATATGATAGGTACAGATCAGCAGAGTAGAAGGTCTTTGTTTCCACTGGAAACCAGCCCGGCCATGTTGGTTTCTGGAGTTTGTTAGGTGCAGTTTGAGTCCATGCATACCCTTTTCCCCAAGGAAACCAGATAGAATCTCTAGTTTTTGCTATCAAAATCCCTCACTAATGCAAATAATTTGCTACTTTGAAGTTTGGGGTTTTGTTTTGCTTCAAGCTGCCCTCAGTTTTAGCTGAAAAGCAGGGGATGTTATGCTCACTAAACCAAAGGATCTGCGTGGCTGGCCAAATGGAGTATCTGGGAATATATGGAAATTTTCCTCTCACATTTCTGGAGGAGGAATTGGGTGAAGTAAAAAGCATGATCTGCATGTGGGAGGGGAGGTAGGCAGGGAAGTTTATGCTTAATGATCCCAGTCTGGTCTGTGAAATAGGTTATCTGTTTCTAAGGACAGCTAACCCGAGGATTGAGAGTGATTGAAGATTCTGAAATAACCCATTTGGACGGCATTTAATGGATGGTTGCCTGTGTTGCCAAGCAGTGGGCTCAGCAGAGACATTACATGAGAGTATCAATTTGCAGAGACTGAGTCATGATACTTTCTTGATTGTATTCAACAGCGCTCAGCTGTAAGGGGAGTAAAAAACAAGGAAGGGAAGCGGAGAGAGGAGCTGGCAATGATGTGAAAAAACTTTGTGGCCAGTAAACCCATTTTATTTTCATTTTTCTCTAAATGCCATTCATATAATAAAATTTTTTAATGCTATGCAGAGTACAGGATCCTCTGAAACCCTTATGATCAGTTCTTAACCCAGAATGTGAATACCCAAGAGTGAAGTAGGGTCCTGTATTGTTCATGAATAGAGTACTCCCTCAGAGAGGCAGGAAAAGCCATTTCTTTCTTTCAAGTCTCAAAAAGACGGGCAGCCTCTCGATACTGACACGGAAGTCAGGATTCGGGCACTTAAGGTATCCACACATGCTGTGTCTCAGATGGCTGAGTCTTCACTCGTGACCCAGATCTGTGAGCTTAGCGGTGGCAGTGCGAGAGGGTGGGTTTTCTTGTCTTATTTTTATCCGTATCTTAGTAGTGATATCAGAATAAACAGTGAAATAAAACATTTTTAGCTTGTCAGAACAAAAAGAACAAAGAGTTTTATATGTATAGAGACTCTCATGAGCATGCTGGAGTTAATGTCACTCATTGAGGCACCAAGACCAATGCTGGATTGGTCACTGAACTTGGTTTCTTTTTGGATAAATTACATGCACGGACATCTACACTTCAAGTTTTTCCTTAAGTTTTGAAATCCACATAACGTCAGAGAACACAGCTTAAGATAACAGTATTATTTACACAGAAAAGGTAAACAAGTGCACATAATTTTTAACATTTATTTGAAGCATGTGGATCATGTCACGTAAGGTTCCCTTACTGTTTTTAATTCACCAGCCTAATTTTTTTTGGTGGGGGGTAGAGTGGGGAGGTAATTAGGTTCCTATTTACTTATTTATTATTTTAGTGGAGGTAGTGGGGACTGAACCCAAGATCTTGTGCATGTTAGGCATGCGCTCTATCACTGAGCTACACCCTCCCCCATTATAAACTCACACTACACATTAAGTATTAACAAAAGAAATGTTGCATAATTTGTTTTAAAACTTTTTTTAAGTTTGTTTGTTTGTTTATTTATTTATTTGTTTGTTTATTTATTTATTTATTTATTTATTTATTTATTTATTTATTTATTTATTTATTTATGGAGGTACTGGGGATTGAACCATTGAGCTACACATTTCTTGTGCATGTTAGACATACCCCACCACTGAGCTATACCTTCACCCTGTTTAAAATTTTTTTTAATATTTAAATGAGAATTTAAGTAACTTTTCTAAGTGGTAAGGAATCCTAGTCACATTCAGTTGAAGTCTCTTGAACTTCGATGACGGGTTCCTCACAGTGCTGGGGAGGAATGTGTGATGGAAATGTGTGATGGAAAAGACCCTCAACATTTGATCTCCATCTGCTGACCAAGGGATTTAGAGAAGAGCTGAAAACATGAGCTCGAAACACATTAGCTCATAGCTAAAAATAAAAGTATGTAATTGAGATTTTAGGATAAAAGATACTACTAAGACAGGTTCTTGGAAATCAATGGGAAGATGAGTCTCGTGGGAGATTTCTCTGAGGAAGAAAGTGGAAAAAAATATGGAGAGGTTCAGGACATGTGGTAATGGGCCAAAACAGAAAAAAAAGGAAGGTGACTGCCTTGGTGTCATTAGTCAAATCCTCCCATGGGGGTCCCTCTGGGCAGCTATTACAGCAGATCCTGAACCCAACACCCAGGGGACACCTGGTGGTGGCACAGGGACAATGATTCCAGGAAGGGTCTCTGTCCTCCACCAAGGCTTGGGATATTCAGGAATGAGGATTAGTGCCCAAGAAAGGATATAGGATCTACCTTGGTCAAACTAAAGCCAACATGGGCTCAGAGGAACCTTGAGAAAAGTGTGGTCTGAATTACGAGGCAGCACATCCCTGAGAGCCCGCATATGGGAGGGGTGGTTTTGAGCTCACAGGGTAGCATTTAAGACCCCACCCTCTGGAGCATAACCCCCTGGATTCAAATCGTGGCTCTGTCTCTGGCTGGCTGTTTCCTTCGGCAAATCATTTCATTTCTCTGGGGTCTCAATTTCCTAATCTAAAAATGTAGATAAAAGTGCTATGACCTTATAGACTTGTGATGATTAAATAAGTTACTATATGAAAAGCACTTAGAACAAGGCCTGACGCTTGAGGAGCAATGTATTAAATGTTAGCCATAATTATATGACTTTTATGCACTTAATGTTTGATGTTTAAACTGTATTTTCTGTTAAATTAAAATGTTAACACATTTTAAGGGAACAGAGGTTGTTTCACCGTCAGATACTTTAGGAAGTGGGGAAGTGGGAATATGTTCCCCTGCTCTACTTGGGAGAAACTGATAAAAGCAACCAGTGTATTAACTAAGGTGATATACTAGACAGCATGCAACTCAATAATAAATGAAGGATAGCATGAAATAATACATGTTCCGTACAGTTACACAGGAAAAGACTAGTTGGTACTAGATAATCTGAGAAGGTTTCATGGACAAGGTCCAGAGTCTAAAGGGATGGGTAGGACTGAAAGTTACATTAGACCCTTCCCCTTTATTCTGTAATTTTGTTTTTCTTTGGGAGCGCTTTTGACGAGGCTATGCATGAGAGTTAACTAGACAGCAGGCATGAATGTATACTGACAAAGTGATCTACCCCGACAAGAATTCATCTGAGAGTAACAGAGGTGGTGTGGATAAAACCTTGATATAGACAATCAGATTCATAAGGTTCTCAAAAGTAAGAGACAGGAAATGGCAAGTCAAAGACAATTACTGAACAGAGAAATGACATGCCCTAGCTTAGATGACTAAGATGCCTTTTAAGTTTGCAATGGAGAACAAGTCCTTTCCCATAAAGTTGTAGAAAGAAGTTTAATTAACAGAACATACTACACAGCATCTGAAAGCGAGAAAATTAGCCTGGCAGAGATCTGCAGGCAGGGTAATGAGGTCTAGCTTGCTGCCAGGAGGTGACTGGCTTCAGTTCTACTTTCTGTATCAGTTCACGTCCTTCTAAACGAGAAGGGGAGATGAGTCAGCAAAGGCAGGCTCACTCACACCGAAGATCCTGCCCTTCACAGATCTGGGCGTGTTGGATAAAGCCGGAGGGTGTGGAAGAATGGGTCTCTGGCAAACATCTAAAGCCGATTTACATTTTTCCTGTGGCCATAGCCTGAAAGCTTTTTTTCATTCACTATATAGATTTTTCCTTTCTTTTAAATGGTAGGAGGGACTATTTGTAAACCTTAGCAGTATAACTGTTTTGTCCAAGCAATGACAGATCAACATAGCCACAGCCCGATCACATGTTTTTAAGCTCCACCTTTTCTGGCCCTCTCTATGCTCCTTCCCCGTCTCCCCACCCTGTCTCACTGACCTGTCAATCACTGTGCCTGCTCTGCTGCAGCCCACTTTACAGAAAGGCATCACACTCAGATCCTGATGGCATAGCCTGAGGGGGCTATTTTTGGTAGCACATGAACCCACCAGCCTTAGATGCAGTTAACTGGAGCAGGAGAGGGCAGCTAGAGTGGGAGGATGCTGCCTGCTGATGAGATCCCCAGAGCTGTCCCCAACCCCGAAGGACCTTGTGACAGATGTTCTTCTGCTGTCAGCCCTTCTCAGTGTTTCTCACACAAGTCCCTTGTCCTCATTAGTTGAGGCAACTTGAGAGTCCCTCATCTTTGAAACCACAGATCTGAAACACCGCTGCCAGTCTTCAAGCTAGTGTCTTTGGCCACAGGCAGTTAACTGTATTTGTAGTTTTCTAACTGGATATAAACAAATGCTTCTTTTAGAGGCATCTTTACTATTAAAGGGCATTTTCAAGACACAAAAAACCTACCAGACTCACTTAAAAGAATCTCCAATGGTAGAATTTCAGAAACAAATCAGATAGCAGGAAGGTATATTTTTGGCAGAGGCTCTGCCTCGTGTTCCGTAATCATATCATATAGTTTCCAGTATTGAATGTTGATAAAAGCCCTAGAGCAGGGGATCAAAGTCATTGCTTTAGGCCCTAGCCCAAGCTCTACTTCTTACTACTTCTTTTAATCATGGACAAGCCTCTTAATTCTTTGGATCTCAGTTTTCTCATTTGCATATTTATTGTCAGAATAAATAGACTATAAGGGCTTTTCTAATATTCTGTGACTCTGTCATATTGTTACAGCAGGCAGACAGCTAGATATGAGCAGAGAAAGGAGGGACGCAGGCCAAATGGCAAGAATTGGGCAAAAAGGAGGGGCACGGGCCAAATGCAGGAAGCCTTACATAGTGTAGGGGGTCCCTGAACAGAAAGAAAAGCAGGAACCTCTGGGCTGATAAGTGATCACAAATTTTGGGGTGACAACTGCCCTGGAGGCCGACAAAGGAAGGTGGGAAAAGGCAGGAATCCCCAGTGTTGGAATGTAACTTTTGCTCATTATGTCCTCATTACAATAAAATTAGCCTTGCAGATTAGAAGTCCCCATCATGCACTGATGCCATGACACTTTCAATCCAGACTAAATAAGGACAAAAATCCCTCCTCCCTTTGGGAAGGTGGAGTTGGAATGAAAATCAGGGAATACGATCCCAAACCGTTCCCTCCATGATGAATATTCCGCCCATTCACTTTTACACTCCACGTAACCAACTTGCCAAAGAAACTCAGCTGCTCACCTGAGCCTGCCCGCTCTCCCCTTGAGAGCGTACTATCCATCCCTTAATAAATCCCCACCTTACTTCCTTAACCTCTGCATCTCGTCTCGGAATTCCTTCTGCAATGAGATGAGAACCTAGTCACCAGAAACAATATTGCTTTTATTCAACCACAAGAACAGCCTACCCATTCATGTTCATTAAGCAGAGATTCCTTCCAAAAATGAAATTCTTCAACTGTTTAGGACATCCCCATGAACGTTCCCCATTTCCCCTTGGAATGGAGAGGGATTCTGCACTCTACTTTCTGGGAAATGAAGAGAAAAGTAATACCTGTGTGAGTAAGATTTTAAGTATTGTTTTCTTCAAAAGGACAAAGCATACATCCATTAAAAATATATTATCTGTGTTTACAAATTTCCAGTTGAAAATATTAGAACAATTAAAAATTAGACTCAAATAAGATTCAATATTAAGAAATTACAGGAGAGAGCACTGTATTTCTCTACTTAATATATTTACTAGGATAGTAATTATGGCTAAAATTTATTAAGCATCTAAAATTTGCTGGCAATTAGGCTACCCACTGCAAAACTAAAGTTCAAAAGACTCTCATAAAATACACCACCCTTTTGACAAAGATTCTGAGTCTAACTGATATTCACTGTGCCCAGACTCTTACTGTGATGTATACTAGTGTTTTCCCAGACTTGCTTAATAAAAAAGGATTAAAAATAGAAGACAGTCACCAAATATTCCAATATTTGTATTGCCTTAGAGATGAAAGTAGTGAGACCGTATCTCATCATAAATCTCTTCTTCCGAATTGTTTTTCTGGACATAGTTCAAGTAGAACGGCCAATTTCTTTCTGTCAGCTCTTGCTCTTTTCAATGACCTCTTATTGAGCAATGTGTTAGATGAAGATGCTGGTTAGCAAACAATAGCTTGCTACAGAAACACCGACTACAGCCTTCTGCCAGACATCTGTATCGCTCCTTTTCTACCCCTCGGGAAAAAGACACAAGATTGTTCTAGAAATGACAGCTTCATACCAATGACTGTTCACCCTGAAATCATCTCAAATGGGAAACATGTGTCTGTACACACGCATACGTTCGCAGCTGATCTTACCTGGTAAAATGACTTGTCGCTTCCAGGTCTGTGTCTTGTGGACGAAGATTATTATATACATATTTCAAGTCTTGGATTCCACTTAGCTCAGGCAATCCTGCATGTAGCATCTTATCAAAACAAATACACAAACAAAACAAAAATAAAAACAAAAAAAGTCTCAGAATAAATGTAAATCAAATCTCCATCTTGTCTTCTTGTAGAAGAGGCATATTCAGCATGGGACAATGTAAATAATATGAGCTTCAGTGTCAGAAATTCTGGACCTACCATTTAATATCTAAATGATCTTGAAAAAGTCTCTTAACCTTTTGAACCTCCATTTTCTCATTTTTAAAGTGGGTATAAAAATACCCAACATGTTCCAGGAGAATCAAATGCCAATGATGAAGAAAGAGCTCCATACACATAAATTATAACACAAAGTTATATCACAATACCTATTTTCAAGAAGAAAAACTTAATTCCCCCAAACCTATAAGTGAAGTGTCCAGGTCAAATGGTGTGTAAGGACAGAGTATAAAACTTATCCTCCTGGAGAGGAGGGTACAACTCAGTGGTAGACTGCATGCTTAGTACGTATGAAGTCCTGGGTTCAATCCCCAGTACCTCCTCTGAAAAAAAGAAATTAAATAAATAAATAAACCTAATTACCTCCCTCCTGTCCAAAAACAAAATAAAACCTAAAAAACTGATCCTTCTGCTTCTTAATCTTTTGCCACATTCTTTTGCTTTTCAGTGTTCTTTCATGACTCTTTGACTCGTACTACAAGAACACAATTTCCCCTAGTTAAGCAGTGATTAAATTTGTTAAAGATTATTAAGGCAATGAAATAATTAAAGATTAAACTGTACAAATGTCCAGGTATTTTTCTTCTAACCTTTGGAAAAGTACTTCATTTATATTATAGTGTAGATTGAAGGGATAATATCCTCCTGAGTTACTGGCAAACATCTTAGAAAAAAGATAGATCTTTCTGAGATAAATTTGAACTTTGAGAAAATAGGAAGAGTGTCATAAGTACCTCATGACTAAGATGATAAATTATTTCCTGCTCTGGAATAGAGGCACATTTTCAGGAGTGGGAAGTTAAGAACAATGCTGTTGATCCTAAAAATAGAGGGTAAACTGAGAATATGGCCATGGAGGATGGGTGAAGTTGTGATTGACTTGATGAAGTTCAAGTGAGAAAAAAAAAGGACTTGAAGCTGTTTTCCTTTCCTACTGTTCCCACCCAGGCTGAGGGAACAGCATATATAGATGGACAGAGGAGAGCAAGATAGCTTCCATTTGTTTGCAGACTAGATCCAAGATAGCTTTCTGGAACATTGAGTGTCCTGTGGGTGAATGACAGGAGATGGGGCTGAAAAGGCAGGTAGCGTAGGATATTTTAGCAACATGGAAGAGTTTGTACTTTCTCCTAAATGCAAGGGAAAGCTCTTTTAGTGTTTAAAATGAGAATTAAAAGAATGAATTGCGTTTTGGAAAGATCATCATAGTTACACGTGAAAAACAGATTAAAGTGGTGCCAAATAAGAGGCTGGATAAGGAGACTGCTTAGGAATGGAGGTAAGTTATTCGATTTTAGATATATGTATATTTTTCTTTCAGCCAGGATTCCGTTCCCCTCCCTCCTTGTCTATTGGAATTCTTTTTGAAAGCTCATCTCAAATGCTTCTTCCTCCTTGAAACACCACAGATCCTCTTGATAAGACTTCATTACTTCCTTCCTTTGTACAACCATCCTAGTTGGGTTCCACCTCTCTCACTGCACTTCCTGCTGCCTAGCCTTAACTATGTTTTGTTCATGTGTATGTTTGTCATGTTAGATTTTAAGTTCTTTGAGAACAGAAACTAGGTTTTTACTCAGTGTTGAATTGTCTATATTGCCTAGCATGGTGCTTTGTAAACAGAACTTAATGAAAGTCTGTGAAATAATGAATACATGAATGAATGAATGAATGAATGAATGAATGAATGAATGAAAAAAATACCTGATCCGATTAGTCACTGAAAATCTACAGATAGCAAGTTCAACCCTAACTACAAAATCAGCCATCGGGAGATACATTGCCAACAGCAACTAAAGTGTACATGAAGGTTTTTCTTCAGTTCTATACTTGGGGTGCTACAGACATGGTGTACTTGCTCTGGCTGTTTTCTCCTTTATCACACGATGCTCATTTGCTAAGACCAAGCTTCTTTGCTAGATCAGAATTGATTTCTAAGTTTCTCTGGATATTCTGAGTTTCTACTTGTTCACCTGGGATAGTGCCAACCACATCTTTGGGAAGCAGACCCTATGCTTATCCCTTCCTACACACAGACACACACACACACACACACACTACACACCAGTTGCCAAGTGCAGATGGCTTCAAATCCAAATGCTCTCTCCTTAGTGTGGCTGGTTAAAGGTAACACGTGCTAACTTTGCCCTTGCTGTTGTGCTTCGTTCCTTAGAGAGGGGGCTTTGAGTGTTGAGACTCTGCACATCAGAGTGAGGACTGCCTCATACCTGGGTCCACCTCGCCTTGTCTGTTCACTGACCCACAGAGATGTGGTTCAAGTGCCTCCTAGCTTAGATGACCTGGGTAATAACTTTCATTGGGGCAATAAGAAAGCAAAAAATTGGCTAGTCTGGGTAATAAACAGGTTCTTTTTGAAAGGACAGGAACATTTAACATTTTCTCTTACGTCTGTTTTTTTCCTACTAATAGTTATGCTCAGGGAAGCAGACACTCTTTGCTATCACGTAGAGAAGTCAGAAGGATTTCTGCTGGGAAATATCTGATATAATAATGAGTGTGATAAACATTTTAGACTGGGTGAATGGTTCCTGTGTTCTCTGGGAGCCTTCCATAATAGCTAGTATTGATTTTTTAATAAGAGAAAAGCTGATGAAATACAGGCTTTTATGTTAGTGAATTCAGCCAGCAACACTCTTGGGTCTCTACAGATGTTTTGCTTTTAAGCACGATGGGAATTTCATGGATTATTTTTTCCCAGCTTTTCCCAGGAGTAAATAAAAAGGATTGCCAATATCTGGAAATATGCTCGTCTTCACCAAGGACAAGCAATTAACTCAATAGTCGATTCACCAGACGCCTGTGGCTCGTAATCCTGGGCCCTGTCCACTCATGGCAGAATTTATGACCCATGTCAAGTATTTCTCAAGTTGTAACTGGGCCATGGCACAGGAGATTAAGTTCTTTCTAAAGAAGTTAACATAAGAGTCAGTTTGAGAGAGAATTGAGGGAAATATAGATTATCCACACAGGTAGAAAATAGTCTTTTGTAAATTTAAATTTGGTTTTTCTTTTATAAGAGGCTCTATCAAAGAAAGTATGATCCTGAAACCTTTGCTGATTTGATAATCTACAGAATCCCGTAAGGAAGAAGTCTGAAGGGAAGAGTCAAGAGGTGAATAACCAGAAACAGATAATAACACGCTGCTGTCTTACATATATTTATTCATTGATCTAATGGGTCCACATTGCTTCTGATCTTTTTCAATCTCTGTAAAAGTCTAAATCTAAGATTATATGATTAATCTGAATTATTACCCTTTGCTGACAAATTTTCTTCCTTAGCCTAAAAGTCACATTTGAACAATAAAAATACAGGGAAATTTTTTGCACATACTATATACGAGAAACCTTCAACATCCAACTTTAATATTATTTTATGAGAAATTATTTCAATACTTGATTAAAATATCATGTATCTGCTTATTTTAAACGAAACAATATTATATAAACCCTTTAATGATTATTTATATTACGACTCGTATGTTAGAAGCTTTCTTTTTAGGTAGGTAGAAACATTTATTAAACGAGAGAAAAAAGCCCACCCATGTGTTTCAGAATCATTTTTTTTCAAAAAGCTGTCATTTCACATTATTTTAATATGCTTACTTGTCATTCAGCGTAATTTTACTGTGACCTGAGAAACAGCATAAAACTACATTTGTACTGTTCTGCTTTGGGTTTATTTTTGAAATGTCTGTGACTGGTTAAGGTAGCTGTTACAATGTGATACTCCTAGTATGCAGTTATTTATAGCATTTCAGGCATTTAGAAGTTATGGATACCTCATTTACTCGTGTACATGAATTTAATCTTCCTTACTGAATTGAAAACTTTAAGACCGACTGGGTCTCATATGTTAATGTATCCTCCACAGTGTCTGGCATTTAGTGAATACGCGAGAGCTCGTGGATTCATGAGTTAGACCCCGCTAGATCCCAAAAGGATATTAGAGTTGATACTACCTGGATATTTATTATGAAATGGAGTCAAGGACATGGACTCACTCCTTGCAGAGTTTCCTTTGTGGTACGAATACAAATTATGAACTATATACCATCTCATAAATGCAATATGACCTAATAGAATTGGGAGATAGAATAAAATTCTACCACTATGAGTCACTGGTTATTACGGGAAAGCCAACTCGAAGATTTTGGAGATGGGCAGAACCTTATATATCCAGTTTACACATGAAGTAACCAAAGTGTCTTTCTATATGAAGGACTACATGTTTATAATATTTTTAGAAATTCATATTTTTCAAGACAGAGAGGAGAGAAGCAAGGTGCATGTGTTGTTTAAAAATTAAAACAAGGATCAAAATCAAGTCTTCATTGCAACAAGGTCAACATTTATTTAGCACTACCCAATAGAACTTTTCTACGATGATGGGAGTGTTCTATATCTGTGCTGTCCAATATGGTACCACTAGCCAGACCTGGCTATCGAGTGCTTGAAATGTGGCTAGTGAGGCTAAGAAGCTCAATTTTAAACGTTACTCAATACTAGTAAATTTAAATTTAAATCATCAAGTGATTAGGGGATACTGTATGGACAGTGCTTTTACAGATTACAAGGATCTAGTATAATAAATTAATTGAATCCTGCTGTGTGATAGGTACTGTGCTAAGTGCTTTATATTAATTATCTAATAGGGTTATTACAACATGTAAATCAATCAATACGCATAAAGAACCTAGAATAATGCTCATGCGAATGTTCATTATTAGGTCATTTATTTATCAGCCTTACAAGGTAGATGCTATTACCTTCACTTAATAGATGAGGAAACAGAGTCCTGCTGGAGTTTAGTAACACAACCTGAGGAATGTAGACAGTAAAACACCAAGCTAGATCTCAAATCCAGCAAGGCCCTGCCACCAAGCCTGTGCCCTTAACAGCATCTAGCAGAACTGTCATCTGAAGGCTCTGAACCAATTATTTTTGATGATTATACTGACTCCAAACAAAATGCTGATTTACAAGAGATATACTTCTCTCCTACAGTTTGCTGCAATTACAAGCGTGTATGTACTTGCCCAAAGAAATCACCACCTTCTTCTCCGTGAAGATATTTCCATCAGATCCCTGTCCTCTCACCCTGACTATCTGGTCTCTCTGTTGCCCACTGGAATGAAACA
Source organism: Camelus dromedarius (assembly GCF_036321535.1). NCBI lineage: Eukaryota > Metazoa > Chordata > Mammalia > Artiodactyla > Camelidae > Camelus > Camelus dromedarius. Next base: position 11,527,852 of record NC_087460.1, on the reverse strand, counting down.
TTAAACATTCCCCTGTTGGTCAACAGAGAGCACACAGGACCATGACTCAGCAGACTCAATGTACTAAACGTACTACTTTGGAGTTGAGTTGCTAGCAAGTCACCTTACGTTTTTGACCCCCAGTTTCTTAATCTGGAAAATAAGCAAGGGATCAAAGGCAGAGATTGGGAGGGGAACCAGGAAAAGTCCTTGCCTGCTCTACATCATTGGGTTGCCATAATGTGTAAATGAGGTAGTATTTCAAAAATATTTCTGAAAAATCCTAAAGCACAATGCAACTGATACAATATTCTAAATTACTGTCCTTGATCTTTAATCAAAAGATACTGAGATAACCCCTGAATACATCAATATTATTGTGAAAAGAAAGGTCTGAGACAATAACTGTGAACTGACGTTATGAATTATTAAGAAATGTGTTCATAAGCTGTACAATGGTACTTTTAGTTTGTTCATTCTATTCTGTTTTGAATAGCTCTTTTGGGAACTCCAAGCCATTAGCAAAGATAGACTACTGAAAGAGAGACATACATGAAGCTTATTATTTCTGTTATTTCCCCAGGGGACTTACCATTTCTAGCAGGTTCAAGAGCAGTTGGCTGTGCCTTCTGACAATATTATAAGCTCGACAGCAGAGCTCCACAAAATCTTGGAAATGCTGTGGGTTTTTCCCACCCTCTGTAATAAAGTACTCCATCTCTGAAGTAAAAATAAAAGGTGCTCGGTCCCTATAAACCAAAACAATGGCAATTATATGCAGGAGGAGAAATGGTTTGTAGGGTTAAATTAGGCAGTTACAACTCCTTATTTCTATTCGACAGTTTTTGCTATTTTCTCTCTACTTTAATGGGTGAACCAAGTTCGTTGCAGGACAGCTGGAAAAATTTGCTAATTGTAGCCTTTAAATAAGTACTTGAGCTCCAACAGAGAAGGAAGGACAAGTGATTTTACAAAGTTGCCTGTATTGTCTCAAATAGTTAATTCCAGGTTGTATTTGATGTGACTATTACCCATTAAAAACTAATGGAAGGACCAATTAATAATGAAGGCGATTTTACAGAAAATATATTTACTGCTAAATTTTGAAATGATAGAATAGATAATGTATTCAATGTGATAATTTTTTTTTTACTTTATTATTATTTTTTTCCTTAGACGGTATGTTGATCTTTTAGGAAAAACATTTCAGGTAAAAGCTAAGATATAGTGGGCCAACATTAGCCCCAGGACTCACCCTCTTGGGCTCCCCTGGGCCCCACAGCCAGCCTCAGCTAGGACCCGGCCCCGCCCACCAGTGGGCTGGCAGCTGCTGCGTGAGGCAGGGCCTGATGGCCAGCCAGGGAGGGGTCTTGTCATCTACTGCCTGTGACTTTGGACAAGTTATAACAACTAAGACTTCTTGCTGTCATAGTTCTTGATTTGTAAATTAGAGAAAGTAATAGTCGCTACCTTGAAAGATTAATTAAGATTAATTAAGCTTGCACATCAAGTATTGATAAAGCTTTAAAGGGTACTTTTGACTATTTCCTTTAGAATCTAACCCTGAATACTGAATGATGCAGCGCCACACTAAGGAGCACTTGCTTTCTGTCACTCCTGGTGATATTCCACAGCAACTGGAGAAGAGCTATGCATTTCAGTACTGGTAATGGAGTCAGGGGATGTGGAGAGTGGAACGGAAGGATAGAGAACTCCAGCAAGGGCTCGTGAAAGTAGAATCTACCTGTTGTGCCCTGTGAATATACATATTTCTTCCTTTTATAGTATAGTTCATCTAGTATTTATTTGAGCAACTGATAAAGCCAGTAAATGGACACGTACAAAGGGACGTGTATAAACACAGGCTTGAAAGGCTCAAGTGTTTGAATACGTATTTGTATCCTGAACTGAAATGTGGGACTCAGTGATGAGGCACATTTTATTTTTATTATTGAAAGTATTAATACTAATTTCATGAATTAAAACGGTTTTTGTCCCCAAGAAACATCACAGTCACGTTAAAATATACTGTTTTAAATATTTCTAAAAGCCGCAGACTCCCATCATAGTGAATGGTGATATTAGCATACAAAGAAATGACTACAGAGTACACCGGGGAATGGAAGCCTACAGTTTTCCTGGTATCACAAACGACCTACATTTCAGAGAGCACATTTTGCTGTCCAACAAAAAGAACACAAGTCTCTCGTCTAATATCCATGAGTTAATTGAAAAGGCAGATTTGGAATCTCCAATGGATAGGATAGAACCTTGTATAATTAGACAACACAGGAAACCTCAAATGTGCAATATAATAAGAACATAAGGGTGCAGGTACTATTGCAAAAAGAACATTTAACGTCCTGTGAGATCTCCAAGCTCTCAGCAAGTATTAACTAAGGAGACCCTTACCAGTAATCTCTTAAGTGTAGAACATATTTTTTCCCCAATCTAGCCTCTTTTGCAAACACACTGTGGGTCTTAAGTTAACTCCTGGAGGTCCCTGATCTTTAATAGCCTAATAACTTTAAATTCTGACTCTGGAGTTACTCCCAGGCTCAGGGACATCGTTTCTCTTATTTGAAAGGGTATTTAAAACAGCTACCTCTTCAAAATTATCAGCCCTACTTTCCTAAGTCTGGTATTTTGGCTGAGAGCTCATAGTAGGTCAGGATTTTATGAGAATGGGAAGAGATTGGTCAGCTCCTCCAAATTCCCATGTTTTTTCCCCTTGAGCTTGAGGTTCAAGGGAAAGTGTACAGTTATGCTTTGCATGGAATTCCAGTGTATGTGTGGAACAGAAATTAGTCTGGATATAAGGAAAAGATGATCAATGCTATAATGCCTCGGTGACAATGAATGGCAGTACTGCA